>NW_003852689.1:401316-402647 GCF_000181295.1 Otolemur garnettii
AAAAAAAAAAAAAGTGTGTTTCCTCAGACAACACAAATGTGTCCACTTCTCACTGTCACCACCCAACATCCAAGCCACCACTACCTCACCAAGGCAACGGTGGGAGCCTCCTCACAGGAGGCCTGGTTCTAACCTCCTCCCCTCCTAACATTTCCCTGCTGTCAGGACCAAATCCCACCTCATACAGGCCCTGCCTCTGCTTCTATACCCATAAATCTCCAATCACATCTCATGGCATCTTCCCTCGCAGGAGCACTCATGGTCCCTTCGTCACATGATCAGCTTCTAGTCCCAGCTCAAATACTTAACTTCAAGAGACTACCCCTGAACACTCTAGTTATGTGGCCTCCCACCATTTACTGTAACTCATTATTTACTTCACAGCACTTCTCACCATCAGTCTCCTTCACCACATAGTCACACTGTGACAGCAAGAACCTCCTCTGGCCTGTCTTGTTCACTCAGTCCATACGTCAGGCAGAGAGCAGGCCCCTGTGCTTGCTGCCTGGATAAAGAACTGCCACCCTAAGTCACACTACTTCCCACTTTCAGGTTACCCAATCCCATCTGGATATCATCTGAAAAGCAAGAACCTCCTTGTTTTTATGGTTTGGAGGATTCTCAAACCAGGCTGTACATCAGAATGTCTAAATAAGGTGGAAAGTTTAGTTGTGTGGGTCTGGCTGGTCTGATGTCAGCAGCCACACCACTACAAGCCCTGCTGGTCAGGGTGCTGTGCAGCCAGGATTGAAACCACCTACTCCTATGAATGGATGGATTCACGTGGGACGGGAAGAGGAGGTGCTCAGACCCCCTCCGATAGACCAGGTGGTCGAGCTGTGGTGAGAGGACTCCCTAGCTCACCTCCTGCACCTTTTGCAGGAGTGCCACGATGTTGGTCCTCAGTCTCTGTAGCTTCTCCTCTGTCTCACGCAGCTTCCTCTCGGAGGTGCGCAGGCTTTCCTCAGAAGCCTTGGCCCGTGAGTCGGCACGGCTTTGGTAGGAATGGCAGAGATTCTGCAGCCCCACTTCATACTGCTTGAAGTACTCTTTCTGTTAAGAGGGAAGCCAGAGGGCAACTGCGTTAAGTTCACATGAGTCTCCAAGGACCTTCTAGATAGGCATACTGTCCCCAGTCAGCTCCACACAGGGATGCTTGGTTTGAAGGAACATCTCAGATGCGAGGGGTGAGCTGTCTCAAGAGATCTTATACTTATCTCATGGGGCTACCACAGGGAAGACAAGGCGATCACACAGGTAAAGTGTTCAGCAAGGTGCTCTGGCAGACAAATTGTGGAGTACATCAGAGGGGTGATTCTTTTTTTTTTTTT
>NW_003852689.1:402821-420035 GCF_000181295.1 Otolemur garnettii
GTTGTTTGACAGGCCCGGGCTGGATTTGAACCTGCCACCTTAGGTGTATGTGGCTGGCACCTTAGCCACTTGAGCCACAGGTGCCGAGCCAGAGGGGTGATTTTTAATATTCTAGGTAGCAAAACAGGATGAGAGCCTCACTTTTGCTCAGGCTGGTATCAAACTCCTGAACTCAAGCAGTCCTCCCACCTTGGGCCTTCCTAATGCTATGATTACAGGTCTGAGCCACCACACCTGGCCTCCAATTTTTTAAATGTAACAGAATACTCATTTCAAATGCAATGTGAGTCACAGTGTAAAAAACTATCTCTTTAGGTTAAATTTATTTTGAGTTCAAATTTATAGTAAGATTTACAAATCACCAATGAGAACAATGAGGCCACTATGATGAACACAAACCCACAAGCACCACTGGCTGCCCACTGCAGGCTGTCACCTTACAATCTAGAACATTATCCTAGTAAACCAAGACAGCAAGAGAAACTTCTAGCTCCGCATAAAAAATAGCTTTGCCTTAGCAACATAAAATAAAATGTTTGAGCAAGCTCCAAAGTATTAAAATTCATTAAACAACACCTTCTGAAGGTAACCATGGTTTCTGATTTTTTTTTTTAATTTTTACTTTGAGGTAATTATAGATTTACATGTAGTTAACATTAGTTTTTTAAAATATGTCAATCTAGTATTTACAGGGCCCCTGAGGTTCTCTAGAAGCTGTGATCCGCTTTGATGGGATAAAGAATGATCATTTACAGACTGACAAGAACACAATGAACACTAAGACTTTGTCATGTCCCTGATGCTAAAAAAAAAAATAGTGATTTTAGACATTATGATTAAGAGAATAAACTTGATATACTGGTATTATGCCTTCTGTAAAAAAAAGGAGTTAATATACTATTTTTAGATTCAGACACTCATGCTGTTTTAGGCCAAGCAATCTAGGCCACTCAGAGATCCTGCTGTACCCAGGCTTTGCTCTGAGTTTGGCAACAACTTTAAGCCAAAAGCAGCAAATCTGGCTGGCAAGAAGATGTCAGGCAGACCTAGCCGTCCTATTAGCTGTTTGTTCTTCCTGGGATTCACAAAGAATGCCAACAGCCTAAACAAGGGCAAAAGTTGAATTGGAATTGTGGAGCTTTCTGTGAAAAAAGCCATGGTGACGTCTAGCATCCACCTTCCACCATCCCCTATTATCTCATAGGAGAGTACTGTGAGAAGAGTAAGATCCTCATCCTAAGAAGAAACCAGGTTCAAATCTAAGCTCTGTCACTGACCAACAGATTCTCTACCTCTCTGAACCTTTGTTTCTTCAGTTCCTAGCCTCATTTCACTTTTTAAAAAGTAGAGATGAGAATAAAACCCCATGTTTTTTTCTCTGGCAAACTTTATCAAGTACATGGCGGCCACTTGAGGACCTAACATCTTGAACAAACTAATCCTGCAATTTCTGCTTTTGTCCTCTTCTCTAGAAACTCTTCCCTAGAAAATTTAGCTCTTCCTATCATATAAAAAAACATCCCACTTGATGTGGACGATTCCCAGATCCCCATCTCCAGCCTAGGCTTCCTCCTTCCCAATGCTAGTCCCCAGTCTTCACTTGCCCACAGCACATTACCAGAAACAAAGTGCTGCTACTTGCAGAGCCACACAAAGCTCCAGCTCTCCTCATCACCCTCCTTGCACTCACCCTGTTTTCTCTCCCAGTTAATAATAGCTTTGCCATCAACCACCAATTCCCATAGGAAAACATGTGGTCTCTGCCTCCTCTCCATCACTTGCCCACAGTCAATGACTAGTCCATCTGTCAATAACCTGGCATAACCGTTTTACTCTCCAAGTCACTCCCACCACTCTGGTCCTGTATCCTCACCCTTGACCTCCTTATAATAGGATCAGCCTCCTTGCTTCTACATCTCCTATACACCCATCCTACCCAAACATGCTGCTACTAAAATTACCTTCTTATGGCTCTGAGCCAAAGCCACCTGCCTGCCTATTTTTGGAAATAAAGCTTTACTGCAACACAGTCAAGTCCATGCCGTTATGTATCATCTGTAGCTACTTTCATGCTATAATGGCAGAGCTGGTGGTTGCCAGAGACTGTACAGCCCACAAACGTGAAATCATTTCCCAACTGGTCCTTTACAGAAAAAGTGACTGACAGTATCTTCTGCTCAAAACTTTCCCAGGCCCTCCTTTCCTATAAGGTTTAAACCAGTATAAATGTCAGGCCAGGCATTTAAGACGCATCAGATCCCTAAATATTCACCACATGGCCTGCAGTCCCAACCCCTGCCCTGTCACCCCCAGACCCTTTACTCACTAAAGTTCCTGCCTCAAGTTGACCAAACACAGATTTTCTTCAGAATGACTTGCTCTCTCCACTTCCCCCAAGCTGCCAAGGCCCTCCTGTCCCCTTCCATAGCACTTACTGCTCCTGGCCTCCTGGCCAACTAGCTACCTGGTCTACTGGTTACTCAGGTTCAACTGAATCTTAAGTCACTTGGAGACAGAACTCTCTCCTGTTGCTTACCATGAGAAGTGCCACATTAACATTTGCTGGGTTAAACAAGTCCCAGTGCATATCTCCACACATCAAGAGCTTCTCTATACTTCCCTCCCAAGGTCAAATTTTAGGCACTTTGAGTTTAAGCGCTTGACCACTGCCTGGGAAAAATCTTTACTCCCTTCTGCTGAGAGAGAGGAAAAGGGATGTACTTGTCATAAAATGTTGAACCAGGATTCCTGAGGAAGGCCTCATCTCCTAGCACCTATGGTAGGGGTGGGTTGGCTTTCTATATACCAACTAAGAGTCATATCCAGATAAGCCACTTTTTCTCTACAACATAAAGTCTCTTCTTCTTTTCAGCAGAAAAAAAGAAAGGCTGGCTGAGGTGGGGTATGAGGCTTAAAGCTGGCAATCACAATAAGCACAACAAAATCACAAGCATGGGGGTGCAGGAGATGAACAGTATGAAATCAAAAGTCAGGCAAGACTCACCAGAGGAAAAGATATCAGCTCATCTGAATTCATAACACTCAGTTCCTTCTTTGAAATGGGGAAACTTGGAGGCAGGAAGTACCGTAAACAATTCCTAAGCAAGAAAGAAAATAGGGACAGGAACTCAGGAAAATATAGGGTAGGTTGGGAAGCTGCCCCTGGCCCTGAAGCAGGAAGACAGAAAATACACATACCGGAGGATCTGGACAAGCAGGTCAATGGTCTCATGGCTGGTGTTTGGGGCAGTGGTGTCAGGCTCAATGCCAATGCACTCAGAAGTGCAGGGCTCCACCATGGCTACCGCCTGCTGGGCCATCCTGGTCTCCTCCTCCTCCCCACCTTCCTGTTGTGTATCAGGGCTCTGATACTCTGGAGAAGGAGGCTTCATCAGTCGCACATCCTCACTGCCTTTCTCCACCCTACAGAAGACACACAGATTGTGTCACATCTACATGTATGGCAGGCTCTCAGGACAGGTAGGGGGACTGAGAAATCCTCCTGGGAACTATTGCTCCTCCTCAATGGGGACATTACCAGCGGTCTCTTGGTGTCGTGTCGGTGGGCACGTAGTCAAATTTCACCTTCCATCGCACAACATTCTTGCCCACTTCCACAGCTGTAACCCGGCCTGTGTACCACTCCCTGTTTACACGCACCTCCACGTGCAGCCCTTTATCTGAGAATTTGGACAGAGGTGTGAGTGAGAAAACCAGAGTCCTTTACTCAGCCAGGGCTGCCTTGAAAAAGGTAGTCCCCAGGGTTTAAAGGATAAGAACCCTCTAGGTGCTTGCCCCCACTGTATCAGGGACATGGGGCACAGCCACCTTGCTCTCCTTCCCCATTTGTTGCTAAGGGTGCTAAAAAAGCAAAAGTGCCTACCAGCGTGAACACCAAAGAATTAGTGTTTCAAATAACCACAAGGGGGAGCTAGCTTCAGATTTCTGTTTGGGATTAGGTTTAGCAGACTCTTCAAACCTTGGAGATTAAACTACTGCTGGTGACAGGCTCCACGTCCCCTACAGGAGAGTTTCCGTAGTGTAGTGGTTTTCATGTTTGCCTCACTCTTCCACCAGAGGGCTGTTGGGTACCTCCCCCAGACTCACCCTTCTGAGCCATCTTGAGCTCAGCTGAATCCTCTTCCCCAGCACTGTCTGAGAGCTGTAAGGAGAAGAGTCCATCAAAAGTATCCCAGGGCACCATGAGAAGCAGATTTCTATGCCACTGGCCACCCAAGGTCATCAATTGTAATCTTCACATATTCCTATGCTGCAGTTTAAATCACCAAGCTGCACTAAGTGCCACACTAAAATCACCATCTCAGGGCAGCCACGGTGCCTTATGCCTATAATCCTACCACTCTGGGAAGCCCAGGTAGGAGGACTGCTTGAGCTCAGGAGTTCAAAACTAGCTGGAGCAAGAGTGAGACCCCATCTCTACTAAAAATAGACAAATTAGCCAGACATTGTGCCAGGCCCATGTAGTTCCAGCTACTTGGGAAGCTGAGGCAGAAGGATCGCTTGAGCCCTGGAATTTGAGGTTGCTGTGAGCAGTGAGCTATGATGTTGCCACTGCACTCTTAACTGGAGCAACAGAGTAAGATGACTCTGTCTCAAAAACTAAATTAATTTTTTAAAAAATCACTGTCCAAGGTACAGTAAACCTTTATACATGCAAACAAGATAGCAGGAAAAGGACAAACACAGGGAAGCAAAATGTTTCAAACCCATCCCCCCATGTGCATCAGTGTGACTTTAGGCCTGTGATTAGCTCCAGAAGCTAGTCTCAACTCAAGATCCTACCAGGCACCCTGTTTCTAGTCATCTATATGAATGAGAATCCTTGAGATTTCCTTGAGAATCTTTGATCTGGAAGGCTCGTGTCACAAACACAAATAAAATTGTTGTGGACTACTGGTGCAGGGCAAAGGCCTTGGGAGGCTCTAGGAATCTCACCTCAACCACCTACCTCATTCAGGTCCTTTTTTTCCTCCTTCACAGCAAATTTGCCCCGCTTGTACTTCTCCTTCCTCCTCTCAGTATCTTCCTCTGCTTCTTCCTCATCAGAGACCCCAAGACTTCGCTTTCGACCAGGGGCAGCCTACAGCAAGAAGAGAGTGGGAATGGGAGGGGCCCTGTTCAGCACTCAAGGAGCAGGAAGATTTCAGCAGCTCCATCTAAAGGAGCTATTTAGAGAGGGACTTGCACTATCCTCAGCCCTCACCAGACATAATTAGGTATGTACACAAGCAACCCCCTGACCCCCATACCATGAGGACCTTTGCTCAGAACTGTCATGGAGAAAGCCTCACCCCATGTTAGCCTGCCCTGAGATACACTAACCACTGCTACAGTCCATCTAGACTGTCTTGTTACCAGGTTACTGACCTATGCCCATACTGTGAAAAGCTAGTGGAGATGACTCAAGTCTGTGTAGACCAAAACTCAGGCAGCAGTGAAGAGCTCCCTGGATAAATTTGCTCTGTGCCCCTGACCAAGTCCCTTCAGCTATCTAGGCTTCCACTCCTCTGGGCAGCAGAAAAGCTTTATATCGGGTCATCGTCCCAAGCTCCCCAGTACAGTACTGACACTGCATGACTCCATTCCTATGCCACTGACAGGCTGGGAGCCTGAGAAGGAAAAGCATCTCACTGGGGGGAGTTTAGTGGGTGGTTCTGGCTTCTTGACCACTGGAGTCTTGATGACTTTAGAGGCAGAAACCTCTCGGCTGCTCTTGGAGTTGGGCAGTGGAGATGGTGACAGTGGCTGCATTGGAAGGGTAGGCCGGGGAGCAGTCTTGACTGGTGTGTTCACAGGTTTTCGGGGTGCCTCAGGTGGCTGGAGCAGTCTTGATGTACCAGCCTCCTCCCGAGCTGCCAAGGCAGGGGGCTTTGGGGTGCTGCTGATAACATGAGCCTTTCGAGGCTGGCTGGCTGGTCTGGGAGTTTGCATGGAAGGGGGTCTGCTCGGGGCATTCCTGATCACAGCTGGTAAAGGGGGCGACCGAGGACGCTGAGGTCTACGTGCAGGTTCCTAAAAAAGGTCCACAGAGAATGAGAACACTAATCTCAGCATGAGATATCTTGGAGAAAAGCCCCTCCCCTGCCCCTGAGCTTCACCTCAGTGGAAGGTCTGGTGGTCACTTCCAAGGGCAATTTCTTCAGGTCAGCTTGGGAGCGTATAGGTGTGGTTTTCTACAGGGCAAACATGATGATAAAGTTGTTTGCATATCTTGGTACATTCAAACAAACTTTTTGGATCCCCATTTAGATGTCTGGGACAGTGAGCAAATAAAATACAAAACCTGGGCCACAGTCCTACTCTTAGAAGTCTCCCATTCTCACTGGAGAGACAACAATGCATAAACACTATACCATCAGAAAATTACAGGCCACTGTGTTATTAATCTGGCAACTAAAAGGCTGAGAAAAAGTATCATTGGAAAAAAAAAAAAAGGCCTGATGGGTGAGAGGAACTTGGATAAGGCCATAAGGAGAGATGGGATTCATTAAACCAGACAGGGAGGCACACGTAAGACATTACAGGTCAGTGAGAGTACACCAGCACAGATACAGAAGCCAGAAAGGGAAATAGTTTTTTATTAAATATATAATAAAGGGTTGATAACACAAGCAAATCTAGAAAAAGGAGACAAATTGATTAAAGAAAAGAATAAAAACATAAGTGGATAACCAATTCTAAAAGAAACATAAAGTGTATATATGACAAGTTGTCCTGTCTTAAAAGTTACAAAAGAAATTAAAATTAAAAGATGCTTATCTTTGCCAATCAAATTTGTAAAAACAATGAAAAATAATTTTCTCATATACTGCTGGTAAAGAACAGAAAATAATGCATCTTTTGGAAGGTGGTTTGACAACAGTTGTAAAAAGTCACAGAATGTTGCAAACCCTTTTACTCTTTCATGTCTAGACAATTACGAAGAAAATAAATACATACTAAAAGAAAAGTGTGTATCTAAAATACACATATGACATGATCTCCACGTTTCTATTAAAAATATAGGTATATTAAGAGGATGCCATGAAGGCTATGTTAACCTGTTTGATGAAAGTATTTCAAATTGTATATAAAACCAGCACACTGTACCCCATGACTGCATTAATGTACACAGCTATGATTTAATAAAAAAAATATATATATAGGTATATTTGTGTGTATTACATATAGGTATTTATGACAAGTTGGAAAGATGTGTGGTTAATGAGGGTTACCTCTCAGGTATGATTTTTATTTTCAACAGTTTTTATATGTTCTATATGAACTGGACCACTTCCAAATATATAAAGAAAACTTTTTTTGAAAGAATAAGCAACTATAGTTGAAAACCAGAGTGCCTAGACCTAAAGGATGGGATTGGAGCAAACACTGGTGAGTGAGTGGAGGGTGAAACTGAGTCTGATAGAACAGGGAAACCACTGAAGTTTTGGCCCGCACACAGGCTGGCTTTGCCACTGCCCATGACCCATGTACCTGAAGGGCCTCCAGCTTTTCCTGCTGCTGGCGAATTTTCTCAGTCAGCTGTTTCTGCTTCTCTTCCTGTGTCTTTGAGTCTTTTTTGAATGTTCCCAGGGGAACCTTCTGCTTCTGTTCAGAAGCCTCACACCTGTACAGAGAAGCTGCTAGGGAGCCTGAGGCAAAACCTCCTCAGCCAACTCATCTGTCTGTCTCACATGCAACCACTCAGAGAGCCCAGTGCATGGAATTAATATGAAACACAGACATCTATTATAAGAACATCTCTTCTTATTTCCTGGCCCTTACTATGTACACAAAGACAAGAGAGGTTAAGGACATAAGAACTGACCTCAAGAAGCATAGTAAGTTATGGACCCCAAGAGTAAACAGTGAGGGACAGGAGATAGATGTACATGCAACCCCCTTGTTGGAAACATGCTCACCGGTCCTGCTCAGGATCAGGGTTCATGGAGCAAACCCAAGTGTCAGGGTAATCTTTTTCCACAGAACTCAGCTGGAAGGGGAGGGTTCTCCACTTTAGACACAGATCTACAAAAAACACAAAATTACCCCACACAATGTCAGCCACTTCCACCAATGATATCTATATGATCCAGGTTCTTCACAGCCAGGCCCACAGCTTTTGAATACAAAGATCTTCACTCTGGTGCCAATGGGACCTCTCCTTACAAAAACAGTTATACTTCTCATGGATGCTGATTCTAGCAAGGATGGAAACATAGTATCATGGACTCTACACTCCCAGCCCCTCTCCCTCTCTAGCAGAATCCTGGCTCAGTAATCTGCTCATACTAGAAACAACATGGTATCAAACCGATTGAACCTGGTGGCCCAAGCTGCAGCATGAGAGACCTAAGAGGTTAGATGACCTTCTGCCTCATTCAGGAGAGACAGACCACACTGGGAACTACACCAGAGCTATCACCAAAAAGACTCAGATTCCTAAAGGGACCACGAGTCCATGAATGTCAGGGGGCTCCAGTGTAGAGGTAAAGATAAGAAGGTCATAGAGTGACAGAAAGGAGTCAGGAGGAGGGTTCCAACTACCCAACTCACCACACTGGATGGTGGTCGGGATTTCCATAGCTCTCCGGCGTTTATAACGCAGCTCACTGGATGGGGGCTGGTTCCAATTGGCAGAGAGGTAGCCAAATTCATCCCAGAATTTGATGATACCCCGCTGGGCTGGAAGACAAGCATACAAACATCACATTAGAAGCCAGTCTCTTTCTCTTCCTAAATTCAGATGAAGGGAAAGAGCAGAGGCCCAGCAGCCCAGCCCCATTACCAATAGCAATATCCTTCCAGTACTGCGCCAGGTGCTCCCCCATAGCTCGCAGTAGGTGTCGGTACTCCTTGGCATCAGCAAAGTCCTGCTTGTTGTGTGTAGGCTCCAGAACCAGATAGGGCACATCAACAACCCCAACAACCCCACCACAGGCCCTGCAGGGAGAAAAAGAATACAGCTCTATCCTCCCACTGGCCAGCCTCCCGCTATCCATCTTGGACTAGAAAACTCTCCTTGGGCAGTACTCACATGCCCCCTTCCAGCTGTGGACCCACTTTCTCATACATCTTGATCAGGCGGCTACAGTTGTAGATGAACATGCCATCAAGGTCCCGGTGTTCAATGTTCACCCCAAAAATGAAATTCAGTTCCTTAGGTTCTTTAAGTGCTCTAAGACCAAAAACAAAAAATAAAAAACAAAAAAAATCAAGCAGATCTACTTATTAGCACACAAATACCAGGGGCTATAAGATATGTTAACCTTAAGCTCTTAAGCTTAAACTTGAGACCTGTTAAACAAAGATTTGCATCTTTATTCAATGTGTAACCTCTATTAGACTTGACAGGGATATTTGCTGTACCCTGACTCTATGCGTCCCTAACTAAAAACACATGACTTTAGCTTTTCAGGAACAAAACAGAGAGAGGGTGAGGTATAAATGAGTTACTGTGAAGCTGCTACAAACATAATTAAACAGTAGAATAAATGCAAGGTTAACTTCATACCATTCCCAAAACTCCACTAAGGGAACAGTAGATTAGTTATTTTTTTTTAAAAAAGCCAAAATTCACAAGAACAATAAAGATATGAGATAAGACATCATCATGTGAGTAATGTCAACAAAATCTTGAAAGCTGAAAAGCAGATGGATGAGCAGGAGACTGACTTAGGAAAAACCCAAAACACATGCCTGCAGCAAGGGCAACAGCCATGACAGTAATTCAAGCCCCAGTCTTGAGAGGCTCCAGACATGTAGGTAGGACAGGATAATTTAGTAACCTAAGACAAATGCTCATTCTGTACTTTAAAAAAAAAAAAAGTATGCAAAACTCAATCTACAGCATTATTCCACACCCATAACCAGTGAGGGGAAAATGAATATAACAACATATATAGTTTTCCATGTATATGGAATAAAAAATTAAGTTATCAAGTAATAGAAGTATAATGGAATTTTATATTTTTATTTCTTAAATGTTTTATATTTTCCAAATTCTATATGATCATTTTATGTATCCTTTAAATGAAAAGAAAAGGATGGCTTGGCGCCCGTAGCACAGCAGTTACGGCGCCAGCCAAACACACAGAGGGTGGTGGGTTCAAACCCAGCCCAGGACAGCTGAACAATTATAACAACAACAAAAAAAAATAGCTGGGCGTTGTGGCAGGCACCTGTAGGCCAGCTGCTTGGGAGGCTGAGGTAAAAGAATTGCTTAAGCCCAAAAGTTTGAGGTTGCTGTGAACTGTGATGCCATAGCACTCTACCCAGGGCAACTAAGTGAGACTCTGTCTCAGAAAAAAAAAAAGAAAAAGAAAAAAGAAAGGAATGAAAAGAAATAAAAAGGGGGAAAAAAAATGAGACAGTGCCAGTGAGAATGATCTGGTGTTCAAGTGCACACTCTGCTCTGCCTTTTCCTAACTTAGCAAAGAGCTGAGAATTTAGGGTTAAGACTTCTTTTCTGCAAAAGGCATTTAACAAGCATTTGGGGTCACATTAATGGCTTTTTTAAAGCAGTTTTGGTGACAGGATAGCAAACTACTAAGAATCAATACAGAAGTCACAAAATTTTTTTTTTTTTTTTTGAGACCGAGCCTCAAGCTGTCCCCCTGGGTAGAGTGCCATGGCATTACAGCTCATAGCAACCTCCAACTCCTGGGCTCAAGCGAGTCTCCTGCCTCAGCCTCCCAAGTAGCTGGGACCACAGGCGCTCGCCACAACGCCCAGCCATTTTTTAGTTGCAGCCATCATTGTTGTTTGGCGGGCCCGGGCTGGGGATTCGAACCCACCACCTTAGGTGTATGTGGCTGGCGCCTTAGCCGCTTGAGCCACAGGCGCCGAGCCAAGTCACACAATTTTAAAAGGCCAAAGGACATGCTGGATGCTCACCGCTGCTTGGCCTCCTTGATCCTCTTCTTGACATCAGCTTCTCTGCGCAGGGTGATAGCTGTGTTCTGCACCTGTCGCAACATCACCTGGACACATACGTCAACATGCGGTGAGAGGAGGATGAGTTCTAGTCCACAGCCGATAATATTACATTACACATAACACTTCTCACTTTAACTCAAATGGATGCAAAACCACACCTGGCAATTTACTTCTATAACAACCGACCTTCACTGGTGATAAAAAGAAAAGTTTTGTTTCACTTATCCAAGTTTTCATGGCATGGACTCCTAATGCCAGAAATGTTAGAGCATAGCTACCTTATGCCCTGTCCAGGGCCTTACCCTAGAGTCCCGAGTGAGGTCTCCACCTAGGCGCAGTTCTAATGTCCGAGCTTTGCTCTCTGCCTCCCGTGCCTTCTCTTCAGCTGAAACCCAGAAGAAACCATGATGAGGAATGCAAAGGTTCAAAACTCTCTGTCACCCCTCCTGGATCCACAGTGTCGTTCCTGCTGGACAAGGAAGTGTGTGCCAGGGGCTCGGTGCCTGTAGCTCAGAGGCTAGAGCGCCAGCCACATACACCAGAGCTGGCGGGTTCGAATCCAGCCCAGGCCTGCCAAACAACAACGACAACTACAACCAAAAAATAGCCAGGCTTTGTGGCGGGTACCTCTAGTCCCAGCTACTTGGAAGGCTGAGGCAAGAGAATCACTTAAGTACAAAAGTTTGAGCTGTGATACCACAGCACTCTACCCAGGGCAACAACTTGAGACTCTGTCTTAAAAAAAAAAAAAAAAGAAGAAGAAGAAGTATGTGCCAGGGGTGAGAAACCTGTCGCCTCGAGGCCATGTGGCTCTCCAGATCCCCAAGGGGCTGTCAAAAAATAGGTAGGCTAGGGGAGCTATGGCTAACAAGCAACACAGGACAGCCTCTGAACCTGGACTGCAGAGTTCATTCAAGAAGGAAAATGTGGCATCCAAACCTACCACAGAGGCACCAAGGAAAACCTGACTTATTTTTCAAACTCTTGAAACAAATCACAACAGCTCAAAAAATGCCCACTACAACAAGGGCTTTACCTAACAAATGAAAATATTGTAACCTCATTGTTTGTACCCTCATATTAATCTGAAAAAAAAAAAGGAAATGATAACTGCTTAATGAGTAGAATGCTTGTTAGTTTTTTTAATGCTATAAACATACATGCTATAAATACTGTCATGGGAAAAATTACCCAAGGCAATCAGATTTAAATCCTCAGTATTTAGGCCAGAGGACATTGTGGGATTCTTCACTCTGGGTAAGCTACAGAGTTAACACTTTCAGATAAGACCCTATAAATGGCTGAAAAGAAAGAGTTTAGAGAGAAAAAGTACTGAGGGGGGTAGTATGTGAAGGAAGGGGTTGAAAAGAAACCAGACCATGGTTCGGGAGAACAGCCTTATCTCCAGATGGTGAACAAAGGCTTTTCCTGGATCACTGCTTTGGCCACGAGCAGTGTTCCCCAAATGACCTCCGCCCTGGCCCTCCACCTGCACAGGGAGTGGCATTACCAATCCTTGCTACGTGCTCTGCTTTCTTCACCTCCTGCTCTGCACGCGTCTTGAAACGGCTTGACGTGTACTTGTACATCCTAAATAGTGGAAAAATCAACCTGAGGGCCCAGGCAGCACCGGGGCAGGCAGCCAACCTAAGCTCAAGAAGAGAATCCTGCCTTCCTGCCTCCTCCCAAGCTGGGCCGGCCCTTTCTGATAAGACTAATCCAAGCTCACCTTAGCAAAAAGATCCAGTCCCTATTTCACTTGCTCTGGCCTCCTACTATCTTTGATAGGCAATCTCACTCACCAGGGGTGTCACTAATTCCATAGGAGGAACAAACTGCTGTAGTAAGCTGGGGCCTTTGCTTTCCTGTGTGGTATCTAAAGGCCTCTCGACCCTCGGCCTCTGAAGCTGAGACTCAGGTCACTATGCCACTCCCAAGACACCCTCCTTGTCACAGAGGCACTCACATTCAATGAGCTTAGTTCACCAGCCTGCCAGCCACCTCTGTCCCTACCTCAGGATTCAGGAGTGATTATGTGATCGGTCCTAGGCAGTATTTAAAGGCCCAAACATAGCACTATCAGAAGCCTCTCGTACAGCATTCCTCCAACAATGCCCCAGAGAAACATGGCCACATTCTCAGCCCATGGGCAACATCAGGCCAGGTGTGCAAGCCCCTACCTGGGTTTGTACAGGCAGCAGGAGAGCCTCTTGGTCTGCACCTTATGCCCATGGATGAAGATCCTCATCCGAGGATCAATATAGAGCACAGCAGCATAGGCACGGAATGAGCGCCGCTCTGGCTTCCTGGAGGCAGCAGAATAGAGAAGTGCTATCACCTGCTCCACAAAAAGCCTGACCAAGGACACACCATTCTCTCTATAGGCCTTCCACCCTCCCATCTCATGTCTCTGCTTCTCTTGCCACCCTGAGGGGATGTGTACCACAGGTGGGTACCATATCTGACTTTTCTAATGTCCCTGTGCTAGGAACAGGGTCCCTGCCCAACACCTGACCTGGCCCTACCACATGGAATCCTGGGCAATTCTTCTCCTCACTCTAGGCCTCAGTTTCTTCTGTCAAATTAAGGGGTTAGAGCAGAATAAGATTAATCTTTTAGCTGAGGATCTACCACCCTTCTAGTCATCCCTGTGCCTTGTAACAAGACGACATGGAGCTCTTAGCTCCATCAACTCCAACACTGCCACCTAGAGAAATCCAAGTAATGACTTCTCCCCTCTTTCCTTGAAGTCACCTCTTGAGAGAATGAACACCAGTTCTAGGGCCTCCCTCCCTTCCTAGTCACACTTACGTGCCCTCTGGAGAGGTCTCTGCCATCTGGATATCTCTTGGATTTGAGATTATGTCTAGTTCTGGCTCTCCATTATCCATGAGTTTGAGATTAAAGATGATCACCAGTGTTCCTAGGGAACAGACATCCTCCTTTCATCCTGCCAGGAAACCCCTCCCCATCCCCACACCACTCATGGCTCCACAGAATGCCTCCAGGGTTCTAGGGAATGCAGGCTCAAAGCCTACTTACCACTGTCCCCAGGAATCTTCATGAACTGGGTCATTACTTCCTCCTCATTGCGAAAGGGAGAGTACTTATAGATAAGTTCTGTCTCGATGGCAAACTTCTCCACATTGTCTGTGACAGGTTCCCGGGTCTGAGCATTCCAGGTAGGCAATGGGACTATCACCTTCAGAGTAAGCACAAGCAGACACTTTAGGGAGGCCCCAGAACAGCCTTTCCCAGAAATGTGCCTCCATTTTGTCCCTCCCCATAGTGGCTCCACACTGGCCCGAGGTGAGGCCCAAGCTCTACAGCCTAGCATCAGAGGCTCTGTGGCTTCTGTTCTTTCCAAGACCCAGCTATCTATCACTATTTCCTTCAGGACATGCTGGTTTATGCCATTGAGGTCTCTATGTAAGAAGTTCCCTGTATGGAATATAGTCAGTCATTTCCTTAATTTGGCAAAAATTCTCTTACGACTTGGGAAAATATATTTGTAATTATCTAGTGAATCTGAAGATATACATAACATAACCTACAACTCAGCAATTCTGCTCCTACATATATATATCTTAGGATAAATTTTTGTATATATGTACTAGTAAATATGCATGAAAATAACCCAAATATCCACTCTAGAGTGGCTAAATGAAACTGCACAATGGAATGTGTTATACAGTGATGAAAATAAGCAAACTAACAGCTACTAGCATCAACATGGAAGACTCTCATAAACACGATGTTACATAAAACAAGACAGAAAAAATTCTATAGTATGAGTTCATTTCTATAAAATCCATAAATAGGCAAAACTAAACTATTAAGGATGCATACACACGTGACTGACTACAGAGAAAAAAAAAGAAATGATCTTCACAAAAGTTACCTGAAGGTGGTTCCTTCAGGGCTGCAATGAGGAATACAGCTGATTATGGCACAAAGAACTTCTAACATCAGTCCTTGATGGTGGTGACATGGATGTTGCCTTTATACTTATCCTCTCAAATGTACATATATTTTAATACACTCTTCCATACATACACACAGAATTTAATTTTAAATAGTGTCTAAATAATGTTTTTAAAAATCCTACTGTTCTTCAAAATCCAACCTCAAATGCCCCCAAAGGCTTCACTGTATTCCTCCCACTGTCCCTGAGGCAGCCACCCTTACAGGGCCTTGCACAGCTGACTGAAGGGATTCCCCCTGAAAAACAAACCAATCCAGGTATCTCAGGGGTTCAAAACAAATGGTATACCTGAAGAAAAAGGGACTCTGTATCTTAAGTACTCTACTGAGCAACTGTTAAGAGTTCTGAGACATTTTGCTCAGAACTGGTTTCTAAGAAGCTTTGTGCGAAAGTATTCAACCCTCAGGCTGATTTGGACACATTCCTCCTCAGTTGAAAATGATTTTATTTTGAAATCTTGGCTGAGTCCACAACAGAGTGCAATCTGAAATAGTGACCTTCTAGCACCAAGTAAGGAAAAAAATCTCAACCTAGTTCTCCACCAGGGGAATCAAGTTGCCCTTGTGTTGTGACCCTGTACCTCTCTCTACACCTCCATTCTTAACTGCAGACCCAGGTGACAATAGCATCACTGTGTACTATGGGTCTTCACTCCCATAGGCACTCATCCCTCCTACTGGAAACTTCTCCTTTATCTACAGTAACACCACTCATCTGGTTCTCCTGCTTTCAGGCCACCTCTCTGTCTCCTTTGCTACCTTCTCCTCTTCCTTCCCTTTAGATGTTGACATGTCCTAGGTTCTAGATTCTCTTCTCACTCTATTCTCTCCTTTAAGTGACCTCAGTTGTTGCCAAGAATCCTAGAGCCCAGACCTTTCCCCAAACTCCAGACCCAGACTTCATTTTGCTCATCCAGAAGAAACTTAACACTTAGTAAAACTACTGGCTTGCCAAGTAAAGAAAGAAGGTAAAGATAGCCTGCCACTCTCAGCATGAATTTGTTTGCTATGATTTAGGCTCAGATCTAAAAAGGGCCCTCCACACTGCCCCTCTTCCATTCTTCCCCAGTCCAGGCAGCAACACATACCGCCCCCCCAAGTCTATCTACAACAGAAGCCGCGAGTCATCCATATGACATTTTTCTTCCTCTTTTCCACCTCCACTGACCAAACACCAAACCTGAGGGGTATTAAATCCCAAAGAGATGACTCCATCTATCCCTTTCACATCCCTACTGCAAGTCTCATCAAGTTCTACATAGCCTGATCCTCTCAACTGAACCTCCCTTCCAATCCAATCACCACATAATGACCACGTAGGACTTTTTAAAAAGAAAATCTGATACTGACATACCCTTAAAAAGTCCCACACACTCCATGAGGCCCTGAGGTCAAGCTTAACCTGCCTCTCCCTGCTCTCCAGAGGCTAGCACTTATTTCAGGTGGCCCTACTGCCAACTCCCCTGCCATAGTCCATAAGGCTTCAACCAAGTGGCTTCTCCTGACTTAAACACGCTTCTCTCACCTTCATTCCTTCATCAGGAAACATTCTTGAAAACTCCATCCCAAGCTCCATTTTTAGTCTTACCTTCTCTCCGAAGCCTGCTTTTTACAGCTGCAGCACTTCCCTCACTTTGAGTACACTGAATCAACTGCATACCAAACTAAAAGGGCAAACCCACTTGGCTTGCTAAGTAAAGACGGAAGGAGAATGGCTCGGAACCCATAGCTCAGTAGTTAGGGTACCAGCCACATACACCAGGACTGGTGGGTTCGAACCTAGCCCGAACCTAGCCCGAACCTAGCCCAAACCCAGCTTGGGGCTACTAACCAACAATGACAACAACAACAAAAAAATAGCTGCTGGGCGCTATGGTGGATGCCTGCAGTCTCAGCTACTTGGGAGGCTGAGGCAAGAGAATCTTAAACCCAATCTTGAGGTTGCTGTGAGCTGTGACACCACAGAACTCTACAGATGGCAACAGTGAGAGTCTGTCACAAGAGAAAAAAAAAAAGATGGAAGGAGAAGACAGTCTGCCACTCCCAGCGTAAACTGGTTTGTTATGATTTAGGCTTAGTTTGAATTCATCTACTATGTAACAGCCATGAATTTCTTTAAAAAAAAAAATTCTTTGTACAGAACCTCTTTGCCACAGCCCTCTGTCAAGCCCGGGCCTCCATTTCTCACATACGAAAGGATATAAGAATCTGGTCTAGGCTCGGCGCCTGTGGCTCAAGTGGCTAAGGCGCCAGCCACATACACCTAAGGTGGCAGGTTCGAATCCCCAGCCC
>NW_003852689.1:420221-447565 GCF_000181295.1 Otolemur garnettii
AAAAAAAAAAAAAAAAAAAAGAATCTGGTCTAAGACTGGGCAGACCACAGAACTTTTCTGAGTCCCCCAAGAAAGGGGCACAGACCTCACCAGAAACAGCTCTACAGAAATTTGAGCCATCAGGCCACAAGAGAATCATCTTATATTTAGCTTACAAGGTTAATTGCCACAATGTTTTAAAGTCAAAATATTCTGGATTTGTTAACTCTTGCTTGCAGCATACCAAAGATCACTGGAGCTGGATAGCTGGCACTCCCCACGTGAAATCCAGAGCTGCCATTTTAGCTGCCATTTTCCTGCTGACGTTTTCCACATGCTCACCTGCTTCACAACTTGCTCAGACTCTGTAGGTATCAGATTTGTGGCTTCTGACATAGGCAGTTAAAGCAACACATTTCCTCAAAAGGAAAATGCATTCATAGAAACACACAGGGAAGCCCAAAAACTCCCTGATAAGACAACTCTATATGATAACATCCCCCTGACATATAGAATTCAGCTGCAGATCTAGAGGAGCTACAAATCCAACTCTTAAGTCCTGCCACTTTATGGTCTCATACACAGAAACAGTACAGCTGTTCACCAAAGTACTTTGAGATTCTGCTTTTCAACCAATTCATGCAACCAGTTAATTATAAAACAGGGGCACGTACTCTAAGCCTGCAGCACCCCAAAGAGCCCAGCATTGCAAAATGCCTGTGAAAGCAGCCTAGGCAGATCCAGGAAATGTGGAGTGGGATTCAGACCACACTGAGTGGAACCTACTTCATCAATGCCCTCTTCTTCATGAAAGGTGCGAGACAGGAAGAGGCAAGTCATGGTGTCTTCTTTCTTGGTGAAGAGGATAAAATCCTTCCCAATGCGCATTGAGCCCCTAAAAGGGAAGAAGAACAGATTATTCTCCCAGGGATTCCAAAGCTCATCGGAAGTAGAGTAGGTGGGCACACTGGCTTGCTCCTGTAATCCTAGCACTCTGGGAGGCCAAAGTGGGTGAATCGCTTGAGTCCAGGAGTTCAACACCAGCCTGAGCAAGAGTGAGACCCCACCTTTACTTTAAAAAAAAAAAAAAACAAAGTATAACTATACAGGTGTTGTGGTGGGTGCCTGCAGTCCCAGCTACTTGGAAGACTGAAGCAAAAGGATCACTTGAGCCCAAGAGACTGAGGTTGCTGTCAGCTATGATGCCACAGCACTATATCCAGGATAAGAGAGTAAAACTCTGTCTCAAAAAAAAAAAAAAAAGAAAGAAAGAAAAAACAAAGAAATGAACTGGTATTATAAATTCATACTGGATATTATTGAAACTACTCTCGGGGGACTCTCCTAAAGGCCCCCTAAGGTTCCAGAAGTCTGAGCTGAGTGCCACAGCCTTTTGTTCCCTCTCCACCCCTCCAACACTCTTTGCTCTACTTTTCCACTGGTCTGTTAATTCTTTAGTCTTTACCTACTCCCTGCTTGACCACACTTAGCCACCATACAGGGCTCTCTCACCACCCTTCTAAGGCACGTTCACTGCAAAGCACTACCCTCATGTTAGTCTCACTTACAGCCTGTTGCCAACGCTAACAAGTAACCCTATTGTTCTCAAGCTCCATGTCCATTCAAGCCACATGAAGGTCACTATGCCCTGTGCCACCATCAGACTTTATTCCAGCAGCCAATACTTTCAACACATCATTTTCCATATTGACCATATCCAGTTCCTATCCTGTCCTTCCTTCACTGACACAAACTTCCCTCTGTCCACTCACCAAACCTTAGCAGCATCAAACAGCCTAGTGCCTATACTTACACGTCCTCAAAAACACAGTATGAACCCAAGGCTCAGCAAAACATTAGGGCTAACAAAATATAATTCTTGACCACAGGATTCAGGGAAACCTGTAATTAGCTCATGCCCAACAACTATAGCCATTTCCAGTTTTACCACCTCAAGCTCATTATGACACAGGCAGACCCTTGCGTTTTGATGCCTCCATTTTCTGGGAACTGAGCCTTAAGGCCAAAGTCCATGAGGTAAAGTCAGAATTTAATCAACTGCTTCCTTCCTCTGGCCACATTAAACCATGTAAGCAGCAGGCAGGCCTTTCCAGGCAGCCCAGAGCAGCCCAGAAGCATGAAGCACCAGCAGGAGGACTGCCCACTGAACAATGGGGCTGCTTAGCTCCTTTCTTCTGAGCAGCTTCTGGGCTTTATGGCCATTATCTCATTAGTCTTCATAACACCACAGGGAGATGATGGAGGTGAGAAGGTTCATTAGTCTTTTTCATGTACAAATAAAACTAAACTGGCATGCCAAGCACACAAATGAAACGTCATGCCCCATTTCCCCAAACACTAAGGAAATTCTCAGGACACTATCCAGAGATGCCCTGGGGGCTGCCAAGTCATTTCTCCTCCTCCAGTACCCAAACTGCTGGCAATGCTCCCTCATATGATTATTTCACAGTCCAGTCCTACTCCTTCTTCCCTAAAGCTTAGGGGTAGCAAAATGAGGTATACTATCTCGCCTTCTGTCAAAGCTTGCCCTGGTCCTAATCTGCAAAACCTTGCTTTGTTCCTTTGCTGTCCCTCTCTCTTTTATCCTGAAATTACAGCCTGAGTAGCAAGAATCCCAAACACTACCTCTCTGCTAGCTTCCCTATTTCTCAGCCCTACTCTCACCACAAATTACCTCCTTCTGCATTCTTTTACAACTTCTGAATTGGTTCCAAAATGATTATATTCTCTACTCTGAACACTAGATGGCTCCATCTCAATGAGCCCTTCACAAAAGTCTTCTACTAAAATATGCTAATGACAATGCTCTCAACTTCTGCACTTTGCTTCCCAGTCTTCTAAGCACTTTTAGAGTCACATTTCATTTGCTCCTGAACCCCACTCAATAAGGGGGAATGTCAGAGATTAGAACTCCATTTTATAAATTAAGAAATAGGTGAAACGGCTTGCCTAAGGCCACAGAACTAACAGTATCAGGTCAGAGGCAGAGCTGTCTGTCCTACAATCCAGAAAATAAGTCAGGATTCCACTGACTCTAGGGGGCCTCGGTTAGTGGGAACCTAGATCACATGCATCAGAATCACCCCATGTGATTTATCTGTGATTAGAGGTGATCCATCTCATCAGTAAAAAAAAAAAAAAAATACAGGTTCCTAGACCCACTGAAACAGGACAGGAATTTGCCATGCTAAGATTAAAAAATGGGAAATAAAATAAGCCAGAAGCTAGGCTCTCACAGCAATGACAGTATGTAATCCTTAACCCATTTGGTATGAATCATAATATAAATCTGAAAAGGAGGAAACTAAGGAGCAAAAGTAATTAAGTGGCTGAGGCAAGATGTGAACCTCAGCTTGTCTGGTTGTAGTGAAAGGAACAGCAGCTCCATTTTGCAGCCAGAAAGACCTGGTTTGCATATCTGCCTCTAAACATATGCATCTTCACACCTTTGGGAAAGTCACTGTACCCCATAAACCTCAACTTCATCTAAAAATAAGATTAGTACCCATACCTCATAAGGCTATCATGAAGATTAAATAAGATGTAGATAAAATGTAAAGATATTAGCACAGTGCCTGGCACACTGTGTACTATAAGTACTCATTATTAATTATTAACTAATAAGTACTCATTATTACCATTTGGTTTCCATCTTGAGAAACAAATCACAAAGTCCAGGTATCAGGTCCCTGATTTCTTTAGAAGCACTCTCTTTCTTCTCCACACACCCAAAGCACACTGGACGTGAGGCCCAACTGATGCAGGTAACTGATCAAACCACTGCCATCTCTCAAACAAAACAACAAGTTTCCACAGCAAGCCTGGAATCATGACTCATAATTCCATTCACACAAACTCCAAGTCCACTAAATCTTATTCTATCCAAAGGTATGTACAGCTGGAAGTGAGCATTTCAGAAATAGAATTCTTTCTCTTGGGGCTTCACTCAAAACCAGAACAACACATTCCAAACACTAAACAAGTAGGAACTAAGGGCTAAGAAAAGAAGTCCCAAGTGAGTTGAAGACATCAGATAGGTTCCTGCTATAAGGCCTTATAGGACATGTGCATGAAGACAGAGACTTCTGGGGACAGAGGGCCTGTATCTCTCCTACACACTCTGGGTCCCCAGTGCCTGGCACAAAGCATGACATACAACAAATACTTGGGGACCCTACTGTACTGTGAGGAGACTCCCTCATCATCTCAGACACAGCCCAACCCCACAAGAGTACCACTCACATCCTCAATTACAGGGTAAAAATAAGAATTTTTAATAGGAGAGATACAATGCCAAGAGAAACCTACAGCCTCTCCTGCCCTAATTGGTTTTGGACATTCATACTTTTCAATCTGTGCAGCAAACTCAGCCAGACAACAGTTGGTAAGCTACTCCCAAACCACCACTCTTTTCTGACTGCCCTGCTCTTCCAGTTACAGTCATGGAAGGACAAGGAGGAGCTCATCACTGGATTTTAAGCACTGTGACAGGCTGCTATTATACCTACGATTTTAACCCATTCCCATACTGCCCAATCTGAGTGGATTCAGGAGTTCGTTTGGCCGACTTCCCAAACTGGATCACACTGGCAGCATCACCTGAAATGATAGACACAAGAGAAAATAAAAAGTTTACCTTTCTTTTCCAAGACCTTTAAAATCAAAGGTCTAAGCCTTATTAAATCCAAGCAGGGCTGTGTCGTCCACTGAAAATCTCTCTCCAAGAAAATTCATAGCCATGAAGCAAATGGAGGCAAGGTTTGCCTGGCCTGTCGTACCTCCCTCACTGTGACCTGTGTTCTGTTACTACAATATGGTAAATGGGAGGGAGTCCTCTGTAGTTCTGGCTCCAAGATGTTTGTGCAAGCTGATAAATCCAATGTCAAGAAATAGGTAATCTGACTGACTTCAAGTTGCCACTCAAATTCTATCACCCATGTTAGGACAAGCCCCAGCAAATACATTAGCAGAATTAAGCTTGAGATATTGCAACAGATTTCTTACTCCCTAGGTGGATGTTTAGTGACAAGAATGAGGCAACAATAACAAAGAAAAATTCTACATAATCAGTATTTTGTAAAAATGGTTACCTCCTCCCCCAAACAAACAATCATCTCATCACTTACTCGGATCCATTCCTGCTCCATCATCCAAAAAGCAAAGCATAAATCCTCCTCGAAGGTCCTCTCGCCTTTCTGTAAAAGAAGCAGCTGCCATTACTAGGCTGTTATTCACCAGAGGGTGGCAACCTTCGTATGATCAGAGGGTGGATCAAGGTAGACAAAGCTTGGTCCAAAAAAGTCAGGTCAAACTTAGCTTCGTAAGCTAATATGAATTAAACTTCAGGGTCCTTGAAGGTGTGAATTTCCATCAAAAGTTCTCCAGTGCTTTGTAGTGTATGACAAAGATTGAGAGAATCTATAAGTAGGGCAAGGAATACCTGGGTCTGACACCTAACCACATCCAATATTGCTGAATACATTTCACACACATCACCTGGATTCCTATCACTTCTGCCCTGTGCCATGGAAGCCACTAAAGTGGCTAAAGTACTCTGTTACCCACTGTATTTCATCAACACTATTCTAACTCAACAAGGTACTTCCTTTATAAGTTAAGTCTAGGGTAGCCTTCAGACAAAGTGATCAAGCCAGACATGGTATGAACATAGTGGTGGCAGGTGCTATCTAAAAGATGAATTACTATGTGCATATAAGTCCATTCCCAGACTAACTGCTATTTCTAGGCAATTTGTATACATCTTCATATCCCCAGTTAGCTATGGGTCTTTGAAAGGACTCTCAAACCCAGAAGTACGATGGCACAAGGAAGAGTGAGAGATGCCTGGTTTCCAGTTGGACCTGACAAAGAACAGTTCTCCTTTTGACAGTAAGATACACAGAAGCCTTGGCAGAGCTTTCTGGACAACAGAAAAGGAACACAACAGACAGATACTGCCATTCCAGTGAATGGAAGAACTTCTTCTTACAGTAGCTGTCTTCGGAAGCAGCAAGTGACAACTCAAACCAGTCCAGGTCCAAACCTGTCATGGACAACACAGAAGCAATTCCCAAATAGGAAAGGGGACTATGCTAGTTTCCAAGGTGTCTTTTGTCCCAAATGAGGACTAGATGAGAAAAGGAAGAACCAGCCTTGGAATCAGAAAAGTGTAGACAAGAAGAGAAGGATGTGAGGCACAGATGTAGGCAGGGAACCCATAAAAGCCAAACAAGAAACCACTAACACCAATCTCCCAGTATAGATGCTGCTTGGCACCTGAATAAAGGCAATACTTCTAAAACAAAGAAGGTCTGTATAAAATACTATACAGACAAGTCCAAGGCTACTTTGGAGTCTGGTCTCTAACTGGGAATATTTTTATCTCCCCCACGTTGCAGTTCACACTAACTTTCTACAACTATATAAGCTCAAAAATCTCAGTTTAAAAATGCTCTTTGTCCTCCCCTCAGGCTAAAAATTCAAGTAAATCTTAACTGTCCTCTATTAAATAGACCAATTAATGTAATTTAAAATACCATTTCAGCAAGGCTATAAATCATAGAGATTTTCAAACATCATTCAGTGTTCAGGAAACTCAACTAACTGCAAGCACTTCTTAAAAGTTCAAGAAAGTTCTTGGAATAAAGAAGACTTCTTCCTGGTAGCTAGAAAATGTCTCTTTATGGTAGTGCCTCTTATCAGAGTCTGAGGAATCCAAATCAGATGTGGTAAGCAGGAACAAGTTACAAGTAACTGCAAAAAGCCTTCAAAATTTCCAGCTAAAGGAAGTGAAACTTCATATGGATACTCAAACTGAGTCAGGTACAGAGCATCATAAAAGCAGTGTTCTAATTCTAGCCAAGAGCCAAGTACTGTACATTATAACCCTAAGATGTTCATGAAGATTCTGCTGTGGAATCTAGAAACTGGTTCAAGTCAAGCACATATGAAAAGTCCCCATGGATCATTGGCATTCCTTGAACACTACACTTAAGAAGTTACTTCCTAGGCTCTTGTGTCAGGACAGAATTCTCAGGCTGTTTTAACACACAATTATCACTTGACGGTGGGTCTGGGATCCCTTTCTGGCTCAAGGACTTCATTTCAAAACTTTTTAATGTAGTTTACAAGGGTACAAGACCTCCATTGGGAAGATTCTCCTGGACACACAGTGACGAACAGCCTGTAAATAGCTAGTAGTGGCCAGATACAGGGTAACATGCAATGCTGCCTCAGGACAAAGAAAGACTTGGTAATACAACAGTACTTCTTCAACTTTGTAAACAGACACAGTGTGGTGCCTTCACCTGGTTACAATGGCTATGCCAATCACTTGTTTATTCAACAGCTATTTACTGAGCATGTCCTATGTATCTGGCTGCATGATGACAAGAGCAGTGAACAATGCAATTGTGATTACTGACTTCATGGAGCATACAGTCTAATGGATTCTAGTCTCTGGGACTCTGTGCAGCATAAAGTAGAACATAAAGAACCCAGGAGTGTTTTGCCTGAAGGAGGCCAAAAAAAGGCGACTAGAGCACAAAGTTTTGTGCATAAGAATCACCCAAACGATCACCAAATACAGACACTGGGCACCCTGGATAGTATGATTATTTAGGTATGAGGTGGGGCCTAAGTATTTACATTTCTAATAAGCTTCCAGGTGATATTTAACTCTCCACAGGTGAATCACCCTTTGAGAAGTGCTGAGCTAAAGAAAAGCAAGAGTTCTTAGAAGGCTTCTTTGCTCAAAACTATCTCCATCATGGAGATTCATTCATAACACCAGATATTTATTTTTATCAGTGAAGTGAGCTACATCTAAAGCCTCCAAGGAAAAGAAATGGGATGGAGGGAGAATTCTGGACAGAGGAGAGCATAAGCAGCTGAACGTTGTGTGTTCCCCCTTCCATCACAGATCTTGGAACCAAGACAGGGAAGGCAAAGCCATACTGCTTTCTTTGCAGCTGTGGTTTAGATCCAGCTAACAGCTCTGTGAGACTGTTAGAACCAGTCTGAAAGGGTACACATCTCCCAATATGGCCAAGTCTGGCTTCTCCAAGCTTAACATCCCTCATCCAACTCCCACTGAGAAAAAAAGAAGTGGGAGATCTCAAATGCAACTATAAGTAAAAAGTCAGGAGTGCTATCAGAAATGATAAAGTAATGGTGTCCTTAGCAATGGCTAACATCCAAGTTCTTCATCATACTTTAGTCTCATTTGCCCTAATTTTCCATTTACTAATCATTCCACTGGCATCAAAAAGGATCTTTGAGGAAGTGGCACCTATCACAGAATGTCAATAAAAACACATATTCTGGCTTGGTGCCTCTAGTTCAAGTGGCTAAGGCACCAGCCACGTACACCAGAGGTGGTGGGTTCGAATCCAGCCTGGGCCTGCCAAACAATGACAACTACAATCAAAAATTAGCAGGGGGTTGTGGTGGGCCCCTGTAGTCCCAGCTACTTGGGAGGCTGAGGCAAGAGAATAGCTTAAACCAAGGAGTTGGAGGTTGCTGTGAGCTGTGATGTCATAGCACTCTACCTACACAGGACAATGCTTGAGGGTCTATCTCAAAAATAAATAAATAAATAAAACACATATTCTGATCCAGCCCCAAATAAGAATGCTCTGGGTAAATGAACACCTCTACTTTCAGAAGCTGCCTTCTTTCTTGCCCTTCTTAGTTTTAAATATAGTCTTTACAATTTGAGTTTACAGAGACTTCAAACTACTTCTGATATTTGCAAAGATTTCCAAGTTCAGTATCAATCTAGTTTCAGAATTGGAGATCAAGAAAATGCCTTCCCCCAGGTACTAAAACAAGAACTTTAATATTAGTACTGATTCCATTGCCTTATTCTCCTGTTGAATGTGTTAATAAGGCCCTAAGGTGGAAAGTGTGAAGTTAAAGATGCCTCAGTCAAGACTTCCAATCTCGGCTCGGCACCTATAGCTCAACCGGCTAAGGCACCAGCCACGTACACCTAAGGTGGCGGGTTCGAATCCCCAGCCCTGGACCCGCCAAACAATAATGACGGCTGCAACCAAAAAATAGCTGGGCGTTGTGGCAGGCGCCTGTGGTCCCAGCTACTTGGGAGGCGGAGGCAAGAGACTCGCTTGAGCCCAGGAGTTGGAGGTTGCTGTGAGCTGTAATGCCACGGCACTCTGCCCAGGGGGACAGCTTGAGGCTCTGTCTCAAAAAAAAAAAAAAAAAAAGACTTCCAATCTCAAGAACACATCGAGTTTTTTTTTCCAAAATGCTACAGTACTTAGTGCTTTTACCACATCATTTAATCTTTAAATGTCTTGACTATTCCCTCAAGATCTAGTTATTAGTCTTTAATTACCTATAGTGTCATAATTTATCTCTCCAATTAGAGACTAACTTTTTAAAGCAGAGACCCCATCTCATCCTCTCACTTTTCCCAAAACACAACAGAAGTAGCACTTAGCACAGCATAAAGGTACACTAGGTCTTTTCATTGAAAATGACATCCAACTATTTTCTGCAATCTGAGTGGCAAGAACTAAATTTTCTTGCTGAAATTACTAAAGGTGGTAAGAGTGAAACAAAGATCTTTCTTAAAAACATCTTCCAAATTCCAAATACACTCAACTATTATGATTTATCCCTTCAACATCACTTGGAGTAGAAACCCATTCTCTGCTTTATTATCAATACAATGATTAAACTAGCCAACATTTCTTTCACAGGTAGCTGTTACAACTCCTTACAAAAGCAAACTTAGACATAAGACACATTCTGTGGCTCAGAAAGGGGTCTCCATCTGGCCAGTAAACATCTTCTAACATTCTTCTGCTGTGCACCCTTTTCCCTGTTACTTTCTTCTAAAAATAAAAGCAGCCCACTGTGGCAGAGACTTCCGAACAGACGGCTTTCAGAATTTTAGCAGTATAGCTAGCTTTCAGCTGCTCAGATTTTCTTTGCTCCAAAGTGTATCAGGCATGAGAAACTGATCATATCTGATAGAGATTCTTCATAATTATATGACATTGGAGATTCTGAGAATTACTACTTAGTTATGTGCTTACTCCCTTTTATCAAACAGGCCCATGAACAGGGGTTATTTAATAACTGTATATTACCACATAAACGCATAGACTTCAGAACCTAGTCCATGCTATTCAAAGTACTACCTCAAACCTTTCAGAAAAGTCTGTCTGAAAAATATACCACACTAGTCAAATTATATTCAAAATCTATCTTCTTACTATCCACTTCCAAATTTTTAGTATTCAAATGATCAAAAAAATGCTAACACAAATACCAGGAAGAAAATAAACTGTTAGCAAAATAAATGAAAGGCCAATAATGACTGTTGTACCAACTGTAAGGAAAAAAAAAAAAAAAGATCTTCCTGTATAACTGGAGAGCCAACCAAATTAACAAAACAGGTTTAAATTCTAAGCCAAGCAGCCTTCCTTCCCACCTGACACCTCTGTCTGAGAACATCTCTGCTAACCTCAGAGCCAACCTAGTTACCAGGTGTTTTCTGCAACTGACATAAGCAACTCTCCAGCCTGGGGCTGGTGATCATGAAGGGTGCAGAGCAGGCATCCTCAGACTACGGCCCACAGGCCACATGCAGCCCACCTAGGACATTTATCCGGCCCGGTGTTGCAGCTGCAGCCACTGCCTGTCCTGCTTAGCAGCCGACTAGTCCCAGAGCCCGCAGTCCGGCCCTCCAGCGATCTGAGGGACAAGTGAACTGGCCCCCTGTTTAAAAAGTTTGAGGACCCCTGGTGCAGAGAGAGAAAAATGACCTCCAACAAGATTTCTACCTGGCTGTAGGTACCACAAACCCAGTTCACCTAATCACAAAAATGAGTAATACTTGATCATTTCACTCCCTACTACTCTACAGTATCACTCTCATAAATCTCCTGGTGGCTATTTACATACATTTGGATACCCCTGGTTCTTGAAACCACTATCTTTGGTTCCTACGCCTGACCAGAGCTAACTGTACCTAACGAGGGCTGCTCTGTTTCTAGTCTATGACCTAAAGTAATTGCACTATCTCCCGAGACTCCAGAAATCCCTCATTTTTTTCTTAGACACAGTAATAAATATATTAAGATCAACTAGGTATTAAAAGAAAGGACTGAGTTACCTGCATAAATATCTATTCTGGTGGCATCAGCATCTCTGCAAAATTAAAAGAAAAAGTCAAGATCTAAATGAGAATATGAAATATAAACCATCTAAATGTACGACATTTTATGTAGAATCCACAGTAGTGTGTCTTTTCAGGAAACTATACAGAAATTCTATATTCATTAAAGCTTCACTTTTACACTTGGCAACACAATTTTCCTTATATATCTGTAAAACATTTCTGAAGCCCCACAGTAAGATAAATCACATTACATTTAGGGCCTAAATGTTTTTTGTAATGCCAGTTTCACGGTGAAAATATCTATAGATGGCTGGGTATGGTGGCTCACACCTGTAATCCTAGAACTCTAGGAGGCCAAGGTGGGTGACTGCTTGAGCTCAGGAGTTTGAGACCAGCCTGAGCAAGGATGACACTCCGTCTCGAAAAAAAGCTGGGCATAGTGACCAGTGCCTGTAGTCCCAGCTACTATGGAGGCTAAGGCAAGAGAATTGCTTGAGCCCAAGAGTTTGAGGTTGCTATTAGCTATGTATGTTAGCCAGGACACTCAACCCCAGAGCGACTGAGAATCTGTCTCCAAAAAAAAAAAAAAAGAAAAGAAAAAAAAGAAAGGAAAATATCTATAGGATAAGCAAGATCATTTCCCTTTACCCACTAAGAAGTGATTCAAATATTTGTTTCTCTCACTCATTTGACTGCAATCATAAACAGACATTCCAATAACTTGTTCATTTTTTCCTTCACAGTTAAGATTTTAAGAAAAAAAGGAAAACAATAATCTGCCACCAAAATCTATGAAAAAATCAAGTTTTGTGGTATTTATACTACAGTCAGCAGAATGAATCCTAAGCCCATAATTCTACACTGCCTAACCTTGAAAAAAAATTGGGGTATTCTATTAGAGTCCAGCTATTGGCTAAAATCATACAGATTCAGTCATCAATGAAGACTTCCATAAAGTCTTAATATAAAGACTTGTATAAAGGCTTGAAGTAATTTAGTCCACTTCTGCCAAATGCAGGCAAGGAAAATGAAAGTTTCATTAGATTATATGCAAAGAAAAAAAAAAGTCAAAATCTACACAACTATACATGTACCTATTCTCAAAGATACGAAAACATTTTAAAATATGAGAGAGACTGGCAAAATGCATGCATAAGTAAGGAACATGTACTCCCAAGAATCTCTAATTCAGCGTATGATACACAAAAAAGCAGCCTGCCACCATATAGTATGGTCTCACTAAGTTAACAAGTGGCAAATTCACACAGTTCCCAGTAAACCATAATATTTTTTAATTTTAATAGAAAAATTATCAGTCAACCAGGATTCAAATAAAATGGGAGTTTTCTGATTAAACAACGCAATATGCATACTTCCACAAGCAGTCCAGTTAATACTAACAACAAATGTAATAACAGATTATTATACAAGGTTGGGTGAATATAAGAAATTATCAACAAGCTCATTAACTTGGTATCTGTTTAGGATATTTCCTGTCAATTCTTAACCTCTTTTTCCTTCATTAGTCGTTAACATCAGGTCAATAAATGATGGGAATGAATTTTATGTTTGCATTCAAGAATAACACTGGGACAATATTTTCATTAATATAAGTATAAACAGAATCTTGATTTGGACTTGGATCATTGTCTTTGAACAAACCCAAACTTCTATTTTATAAAGTATCATTTATATGATTCCACCACTAAGAACTCAAGTATGATAATAATTATACTGAGAATAATTTCTTCCAAACATAACTACCAACAATGGAAGACACTTTTTTGAATATATTAAAAAAACAACAAATTGGGCAGTGCCTGTGACTCAGTGGATAGGGCACCAGCCCCATATACATACCGAGGGTGGCAGGTTAAAACACAGCCCTGCCCAAACTGCAACAACAAAAAAATAGCTGAGCATTTTGGTGGATGCCTGTAGTCCCAGCTTACTCAGGAGGCTGAGGCAAAAGAATCACCTAAGCCCAGGAGTTGGAGGTTGCTGTGAACTGTGATGCCACAGCACTCTACCAAGGGCGATAAAGAGTGACACTGTCTCTACAAAAAAAAAGTGAAAGATACTTTGATTATGTGGAATTATCTAACAATATACATTTTAGGAAGATGCAGAACTCTGGCATAGTTTTAAAGATATTAAATGGTGTACTGTTCTGACAGCACAAGTTAAATCAGAGTTTATTTGTTCTCATCAATTTGATTCTTAAGTTTGTCTTACTTCTCTACAATTAGCATGCTCTAATATACAAGGGAAGTGGTTTTAGAAGTGATAAATTCACTATTTTTACGTTAGAAGACAAAGAACAATGAATGAATTTTAATCACTTAAGTAATCAAATGTGCTATATCACACAAGACTATTTTTGCTTATAAATTGCTATCACCCAAAAATATTTTTTCAAAAATGAAAAATTTTTTTTAGTAAGAGGTTTCTTAGGAGTTGCAGCTGCTAAAGAAATGCATTCCTGGCTCAGCACCTGTGGCTCAAGTGGCTGGGGCGCCAGCCACATACACCTAAGGTGGTGGGTTCGGATCCAGCCCAGGCCCGCCAAAACAACAACGGCTGCAACCAAGAAATAGCCGGGCATTGTGGTGGGCACCTGTGGTCCCAGCTACTTGGGAGGTGGAGGCAGGAGACCCGCTTGAGCCCAGGAGTTGGAGGTTGCTGTGAGCTGTGATGCCACAGCTCTGTACCTGGGGGGACAGCTTGAGGCTCTGTCTTAAAAAAAAAAAAAAAAGAAATGCATTCCTCTCAAGTCTTCAGAGAGCAAAGGTCACAACTACCCAAAATGTTTCCACTCCCAGCATAAACTGTACATATGAAGACAACATACCTTGCATTATCAACCAGTTCAGCAAGAGCACCAAATAAGAATTCATGAGTGGTTCTGAAATGATAAATAAGAGTCAGCAAAAGCATTATGAATTAAAGTATGACTCCTAAATCATAGTTACATTTTTCACTGCCTTAACCAGTGATCAGTTTCTAAATATCTTGGAAGAAGAACTGCAAGGTTATGTATGTCTCATACCCACCACTGGCTTCCCTCTTCAGAGTAGGTAGCTCACGTGCCTGTAATCCTAGCACTCTGGGAGGTTGAGGCAGGAAGCTCACCTGACCTCACCCCTGACCTCAGGAACTCAAGAATTCAAGACCAGCCTGAACAAAGGAATATTTCCTCTGTACTAAAGATAGAAAAAGTAGCTACCCATTGTGGCAGCCACCTGTAGATCAGGTAGTTGGGAGGCTTGAGACAGGAAGATCACTTGAACCCAGCAGCTTGAGGCTGCTGTAAGCCAAGCTGAGGCCACAGCACTCTAGCCTAGATAACAGAGTGAAACTATCTCAAAAAAAAAAAAGTGAAAAAAGAAAAAAAAGGAGTCAGTTAACTTTAACAGAGTCCCTAGGAAACCACACTAACCTCTTGTTCTCCCAGAACAAATTGTTCAAGACAACCTTAGAGTATTCTCTCTAATGTAGAGGAAGTTCTGTTTTTATGCACAATTTGAGAAAGTCAAGAAATAGGTTATTCCCTCCTCCCTCTTTCAAAGGGACTATTTTTGTTTATAAATTGCACAATAGCGCATGAGTTTCCTTTTTTACTGGCACATCACACACAGGCATTGGTAAGGCAAAATGCTAACATGTTATTTATTGAACATGCTCAACTTCACAGTCTTTGTATTTGCCATAACAGCCCTTATAATATAGTTGGATGTGTCCACAACATAGAACTAGATTAAAAAAAAAAAAAAACAGGTTGACTTTTTTTTTTTTTTGGAGACAGTGTCTCACTCTGTCACTGAGGCTAGATGACAGTGACATGATCATAGTTCACCACAGCCTCAAACTCCTGGGCTCAAGCAATCCTCCTGCCTCAGCCTCCTGAGTAGCTGAGACTAAAAAGTACACACAACTACACCCGGCTAACTTTATCTATTTTTGGTAGAGATGGGGATGGGGGTCTCACTCTCAGTCAGGCTGGTCTTAAACTTCTGAATTCAAGCCATCCTTCTGCCTCAGCCTCCCAGAGCACTAAGATTACAGGCATGAGCCACTACACTCGTCAAGGTTGACTTTCTAGTAAATACAACATCATTAACCCACACACATATTACCATCAATTTTTCAAAAATATCCAATTTATTCCTGATTTTTCTGCATAAAAATTTCAACCAAAAGCCAAAGAGAAAAATTTGAAATGAAATATATCAATATTAAATAGCCAGCACCCAGGATCTCTGGTTACTTACATATTACTTTAAACAAATTGTAAAACATTTGTTTATAAAATAAATACCCACAACAGAACAGCTTAGTAACATTGGTTTTTCCCTCCTCAAGTAACTCATCAAATTTTTACAAATGTAAATCTTTGTATTAAACAAAACTATACCAGATATAAAACTGTGGGGAGAACTTCTCCCCATAAGATCAGTGAATTTCTCTGTTGCTAATCCAAAAGCATACTTATTTACAACCAGTAAATACGTTCTAACAAAAAAAAACTTTTATCATTGATTCACCTAGAAAGCAGAGCTCAAATTCTTCTGGCTAAAAGCCAGTTAATTGTTTTACATGGAACAGCCAAAAAAAAAAAAAAAAAAAAGGAAGGAAGGAAGGAAACAAAAGTACATAAAACAGCTATATCTTAATAAAAATATTTAACTCTCTAGAATTATCACTTCAAATTCTTTAAATTATCAATTGAATTGGCTCGGCACCTGTGGCTCATGCGGCTAAGGCGCCAGCCACATACACCTAAGGTGGTGGGTTCGAATCCCCAGCCCGGGCCCGCCAAACAACAATGATGGCTGCAACCAAAAAATGGCCAGGCATTGTGGCGGGCACCTGTAGTCCCAGCTACTTGGGAGGCTGAGGCAGGAGGCTCGCTTGAGCCCAGGAGTTGGAGGTTGATGTGAGCGTGATGCCACGGCACTCTACCCAGGGGGATAGCTTGAGGCTCCGTCTCAAAAAAAAAAAAAATTATCAATTGAATAAACAAAATATATACTCTGCAAATTACTCCACTGAAGAAATAGGGAAGAATATACTAGAAAATTTAGGTGACTTGTCAAAGGTAGGTTATGTATGTAGGTTATAAGTAAATCTAGGCACAGCACCCGTAGCCAAGCAGCTAACAGTGCCAGCCACTTACACCAGAAGTGGTGGGTTCGAATCCAGCCCAGGGCTGGCAAACAACAATGACAACTACAACCAAAAAATAGCCAGGTGTTGTAGCTGGCACCTGTAGTTCCAACTACATGGGAGGCTGAGGCAAGAGAACCGCTTAAGGCCAGGAGTTGGAGGTTGCTGTGAGCTATAATGCCACAGCACTCTACCCAGGGTGACAGCTTGAGGCTCTGTCTCAAAAAAGAAAAAAAAAATAGAAACAGCAACTGTTTCTCAGCAATATATATATTTTGATTGTTTCACATGAAAATAAGACATAAGAAGCCAGCAAGCAGATCTCAAAAGAGCAAGCACACAGTACCTGTGGCCAATTTTTCATTGCTCTCTATACAATGTTTAGAAATGTGCCTTGCATGTTTAGAACCTAAAAATATTCCAAATGGTCTTTGTTGTTCCACATAGTATCAATGCTGTTCCACACATACATATTTCACATAAGCTAATATATAATTTTTAAATGTAGTTATCGGGTACTTTTGTGATGGCAGTACACATCACAGTGGGGCCTTTTCTGATAACTGTTGCTAAGGTCAGAGACAATATTCAGAATCCTCTCCCAACCTCTAAATGACTAATAGATCTTCCAGATACTAAAGCGCTGGCTCAGCACCTGTAGCTCAAGCAGCTAAGGCGCCAGCCACATATACCAGAGCTAGTGAGTTCAAATCCAGCCCAGGCCTGCCAATGACAGCCACAACCAAAAAATGACCAGGTGTTCGGGAGGGCGCCTGTAGTTCCAGCTACTTGGCTGAGGCAAGAGAATCGCTTGAGCCCAGGAATTGGAGACTGCTGTGAGCTATGATGCCACGACATTCTACCCAGGGCAACAGCTTGAGGCTGTCTAAAAATAAATAAATAAAATAAAGTATGGTTCTAAGCACTTCTCAAAATCATAAAAATCAAAAACATAACTACTACTTAAGTTTTTTTTTTCCCCAGATAATATTCCAAGAGGTGTACTCACAGCTAGCTAGATAGAATGGATAAAAATCAAAAGAAATTCTTTCCTTAACAGACCTAAAGATCCTCTGTATGTGATCCAAGAAAGATCAACTATCTGGAAAAAGACAAAGATTTTTTAATAAACTTGTCCAATTTCAAGTGATCCTGGCTTTTATACTACTGTGCCACAGCAGAAATAGTTTTGCAGTTCAGCAGTTCCAGCAACAAATTCACGTGTAAATTAGCTTGTTAAGTAAGGAGAATGATCTCCCCGTTTACATCCAGCCTGATTATCCACAGGCTCATCACATACTGATACGCTTCTGCTGAGTTCCTGGATATACCAACAAAATTACCTAACTGCTAGAAAATAAAGATAAGAAACTCTGGATATATACTGAAATGGATTTAATATAGAGTGTGAACCTACGCTTCAATAGGCTTAAAAATTATGTAAGTCTCTAAAGTGACAGGTTCCTCTACACTTACTTCACATACAATTAAAAAAACCCAGAAATATCATATGGACAAGATAATAAAGTTATTAAATGTCCCAACAAGAACAGACATAAACAGTAGGCATCTTATACTTAGCATCCTGCTCTATCAGACCATTTATCAGTACTGCAAAGTGACTTAAGACAATGCATCTAAGGCTAAAGGAACATCTCTACCACTACCCCATCTGGAATACTAGTCACAAAACCCATCAGCAAAGAGAAGTAGTAGCATAAAACTCCTTTTATTTAAAAACTTTGATTTTTATCCTCTCATACGAGCAACATTCAGTATTAAAAGAGATTAGCTAAGAACATCAAATTACCATGAGAATTATTTCCCAGGCCTGCTTCATGTCTGGATGATGTAACCAAGAGAATAACTATCAATAGTTACCACAAACTGAATACAAAAGTAGTTCAAGACAGATGTTCCAGAATTCATCAACAATTTATCTACCTAACTAGTAACACCAAACACCATGGTGGAACCACAATGATCAACTTTTTATTTACTTAAATTAATACGACAAAGAGAACAATAATCACCACCTACATGTTTACTGTGTACCATGTATGAGCTAAAAACTTTATAAGCATTATTTTACATAATCCTCATAAACATTGTCAGATTATCCCCATCTTACAGATGAAGAAACAGGATCAATAAGCTGACCTACCCAAGACACAGCCAGGAAACAAATACAAATTTGGCTGGCTCCCAAACACACAGTCCTTTCACTGCACTGGAGATTTCCAACTTTCTAGTCTAGGCTCTGCTTGTAAGTCTACGGTAAATAGGAGGTAAAAGAAGGGCGATTTTTTCCCACACTTACAATACTGCAATATTGTAGATATCAGACACTCTAGAATGATCTTGTGTTTTAAAATCTTTAACATAATAAAGAAGGCACTGTAAGACATTTACCCTGAAGATGCCTTACTAAACCATATAATGCAAAGGTAGTTCATCTTCATCTTCCATCACTGTTAAGTTAGAAGTCACATTGTGAGACTATAAAAATGTTTCCTCTAAAAATGCACTTCATACTTTCTTTTGATAAAACTAGACATACTGAAGAGTTGAACAACTTCAAAGGTCAAAGTTATGATCCACATAAGAAATCCCCAAGCTTCCAAAATGATACTCCAACCCTCAAATGTTCATGGAAGCAGGTGGTTCCAGTTCAACAAGGGATGTCAAAGTCACAGAAAATTCTCCAACTTTAATTTAATTGAGTTTGTTTCTTTTCCTTCATGTTGCCTGTGTATCTATGATTAAGCTATAAAACAGCACAAGAGGGAGAAATATCCCAGAATCCTCAAATTAGAGAATCATTGAGATAAACTAAAATTGAAGACTTTAAAGTGAGAAGTAAACCCTTTACTTTATAGAAAAGCAAATAAGCCCCTGAAGATAAATCTCACCAGAGTCAGTACTGCCTAATGGTTAAAAAGTACTAACCATGGGGACTGACAAATCTTTTTGCCTTAAATCTTGGCACTTTAAATACGCCACTTAGCAGCTATGTAACTGTTAGCACATAATGTATTCTCTTTGAGCTTCAGTCTCCTCATATGAAAAATAGGAATAGGCTCAGCAACTGTAGTTCACTGGTTAGGGTGCTGGCCACATACACCAGGACTGGCCGGTTCGAACCAACCCAGGCCTGCTAACAACTACAGCAACAACCACACCAAAAGAGCCAGGCATTGTGGCAGGTGACTATAGTCCCAGGTACTTCGGAGACTAAGGCAAGAGAATCGCTTAAGCCCAAGAGTTTGAGGTTGCTGTGAGCTACGATGCTACGGCAGTCTACCAAGGGCGACATAGTGAGACTCTGATCCTTACTCCCATTGGATTTCTGTAAAAATTACTCCAGGCAATGTTTTAAACAGTGACTGGCATGAAGCAATTAACTGTTTTACTATTACATAATTACATAAGGCCTCTGGTAAAGCTGGAACAAGATCTCAGATTCTGAAGTCCAGTTCATAGTCTTCTAAGATGATCACAAAATTTGTAATTCCAGATTTTCCCTGTCATTCCAAAATTCAGAACCCAGACAAATATTTATCAAACACAATCATTGAAACATTGAAGTGGCCTTCAACTGCTTGTTTTTGACATGTCAATTCAAATATAAAAAAAGACACTGAGTATCTTGCCCAAAGCTGTCCTATCAACTAGCTGAGGAACCTTTGATCAGTGACCTCATCTAACTGGGTTTCAGGTTCATCAATCCTCAAGTGTGAGAATTCACTTAAGTGACCTCTGCAGTGCCTTCTCTAAAATTCTGTAGTTCAATAATAAGCTCCCTGAACAAAACAAAATAAAACTAGGCTCTCATTATTTGGCAATTTACTTCACTAATTTGAAAATTTTTATTTCCTTTATAGGAAAACAGCAAAAAATTAAAGACATTATAGAATCACAAATAACACGTCCTTTTTCTGTAAAAGGCTAAAAATCATTATATTGCTCTTATTGGATAGCTGAAGTCTAGGCTCTCAACTCTGAAGTGGTTCATCAGATAATTCCGGACCATTCACCTAGCTGCTCATCACCTCTCTCAGTACCAAAATCGTACAATGCTTACCTTCATCTCAAAAGAAAATGGCAAAATGTATTAAAACACAAAAGTAGTTTTGACCCCACTGGATAACTTCCAAGAGAGTGGGCATAAGGAATAATCATGGGACATTCCACATGGAACTGCAGTTATGGTAATCTCTTCATGAACTCAAGAACTTTGAACACCTTATGTTTACATGGAAATCTGGAGGAAAGGCTATGGAAAATCAAGGGTTTAAACAAGTTGCCATTTAGTGCTTAGTATATATAAACTAAATGGGATGTAGAGAGCATTCCCAAGAAAGTAAAAGTGGGGGGGGGATGAAAGTAGAAATTTTCTTCTCACAAGTTGTCACCAAATGTCTTCATTCTTTTTTAGTCTTGTTAGAAAGTAAATACTTATTACTAATCTAAATGTGGATACTAGAGAGAAAAAATAGCGGATATTAAAAATAGTCCAACTTCTGGAGATCCAATAGAGCAGTACTTGTTGAATTCCTATCAAAAACTTGAATGAAATAACTCAATACATTGGCTTCAAATAACTCAAGTTTGCATCTAGAAAATTTTCATCCAATAAATGAAAATCATATTCTTCTGGATTAGCAACAAATACTTCACTGATCTCAGTCCTTCAACAGAGCTTAAGACATCCAGTGATACACTTCACTGCAGTGATACATCCCAAAAAGTAAAAACGCAAAATTTTCTGGGGAAAAAGTTTCCATATTATCATCAAGGAATGAGTTTCAGTGACCTTGGCGTGGCACCTACAGGATACTTACGAATTTGTGTGCAGATATTCAAACGTTAGCTGAGCTCGATTCAGACTGCTGTAATTTGTGAAAGCCATAACTGCAATGAGGTCTCCAGTCTTTTACGACTAACTAGGTACCTTATGATGTATTCGTTTTTTCCAGGATTCTTTCCAACAAAGGTTTAGTAAGTCTGTGCTCCTTAATGAGTTAACCAAAATCACCTAGTATCTATCCAAAATATTATTCAAATAGATGTTTAAAAGTAAAAGTGATTTCTTCAAGTGTTTTTTCCCTCTTCTCGGTTACTATGACGTAATATTCTCAGAATGAACTACGTCATAAACTGGCAGTCCCAAAGAGCTTTCCTTTAGCGTTAAGTTGCGACAGCTCAATCCGGGCAATCTGAACCAAAAGTGAATGGTCTTGGAGTAGATAGTCCTTGAGTTGGCAGTTTATCACTGCTCCATCTTCGTGTTCTTTGAGCCGTTTTTTCCCCCCAAAATTTACCACTCTGAAAACTTACCAATCCGGAAATGTACCCTCTTTTGTCAGAAAACTTAACAATCACCCATGTCTTCACTACTAGTGATGTCAGGTTTCTTAAACAGGCCCTAGATTAGAGACCAAGATGTCCACGGAGTGCATGTGGCACAAGTTCCGGCTTCACCTCCCCAAGTGGAAAGCGCTGACAATTTATTTTTTCAAAGCCCGATTAAGCCCAGTTTGCTGTCCCGCCCTAATCCCCTCAGGGTGGTGGGTCAAATTACTTCACAATGGCTTTTAAAACGCCTCACAACTGACCCGCCCAAATCACTTCAGGCGGCCCGCGCCCCTCCCCCTCCCTCAGACAGCCTTAGCCTCTCAGACCCTTCCCGGGCCTCAGTCTCGTGGTCTCCTCCTCGCGGCAAGTAGTCCCAGTGTTCACAGACAGGAACAAGAGCAGTGGCAACCGCACCACCAGACCGGGCGTTGCCCGGCGCTCACTGATGCCTTTGTCCCTCCCCGCGGAATTGGAACCAAACAACCGCAGCGCGCTCTCGGAACCATGTGCTGCTGCCGCCGCCGCTGCCACCGCCCTCGCGCGCCGCGCTGGATGAGATGATGTCAGGATTCAGCGCCGCGAAATTCGGCGTTTAGAAAAGCACTGCCGCCTCCACCACAACAGCTACCGCCACCAGAGCCACCGCTTTGTCTCCGCTGGTGCACACAGCCCAAACCACCTAGCACACTTCCCGACGCCCCAAGCCCCTGAGGCCTCCACGGAGCATTCCACCAATCAAAAAACCTCAGCTCCTCCCGCCCCCGCCCTGATGCACCGCCTTCTGATTGGCGGGTAGGACATTCTCACGTGACCGGATCTAGGTTTGGCGGGTCCGCCCCTGTCACGTGAATGCGCGCGCCTCTCTTCCTGCTTTCCTGACCCTCTCCGCCATTTAAAGAAACAGTACCGGGGGCGGGCCGAGCGACGCAGCCGGGACGGTAGCTGCGGCGCGGACCGGAGGAGCCATCTTGTCTCGGCGCCGGGGAGTCAGGCCCCTAACTCGAAGAAGCCCTGGCGCGCCCTCCCCCCCTCCCCGGTCTGGTAGGGCGAAGGAGTGGGCGCGCGGTCGATCGAGCGATCGGTTGGCGGCTCTTTCTCCTGCTCTGGCATCCAGCTCTTGGGGCGCAGGCCCGGCCGCCGCGGCGCGCGCCCGGTGGCCGTTGGCGCTCGCGCCGCGTTTTTCTTCTTGTACGAAGAACTCGGGCGGCGGCCTATGCGTTTGCGATCCGGCGAGGAGTCGTCCGGGTGGTCGGTGGCGGGGGGCAGCTGCTCCGCCCCGCTCCGGGGGAGGCAGCGGCAGCAGCGGGATTTGGCGCGGCCGGGGAGGCGGGGGTGGCCGGGGCCGGCCTGGAGGCCTGGCGCCACCCTTCCGGGCCTGCAAGGACCCAGTTGGGGGAGCAGGAGGGGGCCGGAGGATGGTTGGTGGTGGGCTTTCTACTTTGCCTTTTCCTCCTCATGCCGCCTTAGTGAGGGGCGGGAGGTCTGGCGGCAGCTCCGGGGTGGGAAGAAGCGCCCCGGAGTCGGAAGACTTGAGTTTGCTTCCGGGCCTAGCCACCAGTTGGCCGAGTGACCTTAGGCAAGTCACTCTGTAATTTGTCTGCGCCTCAGTTTCCTCCTCTGCCTGTCAATGTGTGTGGAATTGAAAGTGCTTTGTAAACTACAAAGCGTTGGTTGTACGTAAAGGATTATTGTTTGTGATGTTTTTTGAGTTGTAAGAGAACTTAGCAATTATCCAATCCTTGTATTTTGAACCTGAGGACCTTGGATTGGAGTTGGAGGTTCCCAAACTCCCTGAAATTGTATGCAGAAATTTTTGGGAATTTGCGTTTTAGGGGAATAATGATCCATCGCTAGCAAGTTTCAAAGGGGGCTGTGATGCGGAATAGTTAACAACGATTCCTTTATGCCACAGGGAGGAAACTGAGGCCTAGATGTCATTTGGGACCCTTCACAACCAATTTAAGCCCCTGTTTGAGTCCCTGGGATATGTGAGCTGTTTCTATGCATAACGAACGGATATTCGGGGTAACAACACTCCCCTGCTTGGCTTCTATTCTGTATTTTCCCTTTACTTTAACCATGGGGAGCCTGAAAAGTGGCTGATGCATATGGTACAAGGGCACCCGATATAAAGCAGCTACAATTAGAGGTGGATGTGTTCTCTAGTATCAGGAAGCTTATTTAATTTTTGGCCCAGCTACTCTTTGTTTTCTGCCACTTGTACCAGTGCCAGACAACTTTTCTGACCCTTTGACCATTTTTCCACAACTGCAGTTGCCATCCATTACTTGCTCCTATTTTGTATCCCTAGTCTGTGTGGTTGGTAGTGAACAGGCTTATTTTTAAATGGTGCTGCCAGGCCTAACTAATTAATGGTGCAGTGTGGATTTTTAGCAAATGGACTCACTGGAACAGACTGAACCAGGCATGGAATTCCTGAAGATGTTTGGGGTTTTTTATTAATTGAAGGTTAACATTTTCTGGAGAGTTTTGTTAGCTCTCCTGCAGAAACTCAAAATCAGTAGCTATGGAAGTGATTCACAACTTTTCCCAGCCTGCTTTGTACTCCATTTGCTTGCAAGTGTGATACTAAAATGGCCAAAATGCCAGTTTTTGCTTCTTTGTTAGTTGTCAGCTGCTTTTATTAAATTCCAGGCCATTATCCAGCAAGCACTAAAAATGTTTGAACAGTTGCATTTCAGACATTTTCATTTTGTGGAGTGGTGCTTACAAAGTGGTACAACTCTAAGCAAGTGAACAGACACATTCTAAGTGTATTTAGTCTGATTAGATGTTAGTCAATTATACTGTTCTATTCAAATGTCTGAAAAAATCAATTGACTATTCCCTTTAAACTAAAGGGCAGAGACAAATAATCTCACTTCCAGAGAAATGACTGTTTTGGAGAAAAATGTGTTGGTCTTTTAGCTCTTTTATAATTAAATCTGGATGTACCTCAAAAGAATCTTAAGACTGTGGTGATAAGATGCTTTTCTCAGATGAAAGGAGGCAAAACACAACTGGAACTCAGAAGCTTGAAATTCTTTGTTAAAACAAGATGTCCAGGATTGGAAATTGAAAGTTTCACTATAGCGTTCTGCACTAGTTCGAGCAGATATCTTTCAGTGTAGCCACAGCCAAGGACTCCAGATTTCCAGATTTTCAAGAACTGGACCTCTTTCAGCCTGAAAGAGCTTGTCAGGATGTGGCGGGAACACTGGAGGTAGATTACTTTTTATTTTTTAATTTTGGTAATGTTGACCTTGCTGTGAGAAGAGAGGCAACAACTAGCAAGCACTGCCCCACCAGCGCTGTTACGGGGAATTAGAAGACCTGAGTTTCTGCCCAGACCCTCAGTGCAAACTGAGGATGCTCCATCCAAAGTGAATTACGGTACTTGTCATTTTCCAAAATGCATTATTCTTTGCCATCTCTGCACTGTTGTTCATACTCTCTTTCGTACCTAGGAAATGCCTTCCTCTGGTTGTTCACCTGTCAAAACTGTCTTTTCGTCAGTATCCACCTCAGATGCTCTCTTTTCCATAAGTCTCTAACTTCAGCCAGAAATGAACTTCTTCAAGTTTTATGACATGTTATATATCTTTTATCTGTCTTGGTATACAAAATCTTATAAAATATCTACCTGTATTTGCTCTTTTTGCAGATAGCAAACTCGTTGAAAGCAAGGGCCTTGTTTAGTGCATCTTTGCCCACACATACCACCACCTATGATGAAGCATTTCTTAGAAAGAAGGAGTTTAGAGTGCAGGCTGTCTCAGAATAAGCACTCAGTAAGTGTTTGCTTAATTAAGATAACTAAAGTTACTGTTAATTAGAAGAAAAGTCATTAGATATGGGCCATGTTTCTGCTTTAATTTTTTTTTCAATGCTAAATTTTCAAAGATTTAGGGAACCCTCAGGCATAAAGAGAAACTGATACATTGATGGGGTATTACCTACAGAAGGATACAAGGATGGAGGCGTTAGTCTCTCCTACTCAAGATGGAATCTTATTAAAATGAACTTTAAGGGCTGCTTTTAAAAGTGGTCATAGACAGCTTGAGGAAGACACTGGAAAAGGAAGAAGGGCAATATTTCCTTTGCTTTATTGTTGGTATAGGGAGAGTGTAATATCTTAGATCTTTTGTGCCCACTTCCTCTCCACACCAGCTAATGACCAGCAGCCTAAATATAATCAGATTACTCCCCCAAAGTACAAGGCTAGGGGTAGTTGTTTGCTGCTTTCCTGAGATAGTTTGTTCTCAGAAGTCACAGGACAGCCTTTGCCAGAGAACATTCTGTTCTTATCAGCAATTGTTAATCCGGCTTTTGTGTTTTTCTTTCAGAAGTTTTATTTTTGGTTTTCATTTATCGTTTGTTGGTGTCTCAGCCAGGTTTGTGAAGAATTAGTACTCATGGGGCAGCTGTTGTGCTGACAGCAGGCCCATACAATGTTAGAGTCATGTGTTTATAATTCCTTGCATTTGCTGTCTCACTTGTTTTATCCCTGCCCCTTCTAGTCCTGTGCCTCCTGATTGCTGAGTGTTCACCTGGACCTTCTGACTACCTTGTACTATTCCATCAGGATACAGATCTGATATCTGGATTTTTGCCCATGGTGATTCCAACCACCTTACTACTGATGAAGACACCATTCCAGTGAACCACTGTGACCCAAGAGACATTTAGCCATTATGATGTGGCCTTTACCTCCACTGCTGTCCTGTTCTACCCAGCACAGCCCTTTATAGTGAAGTCAGTCCTCAAGCCAAATAGCTGAAGCTATTTTATCACAACAAAGGCCTAGTTTGTTCCATGAGTGTGCATTTCATTTCTTCAGTTAAAGCCTTCAGAGACACATAATAAATTTGGACCAAGGGGTTTTTAGTTACTAAAGCTGTCTGAAGAAAGACAACATCTCTTTAAGAACAGAATTGGACCATACCCCACAATCACAAATGAAAGTTTGTGAACTTTCTAGAATCCCATCAAGATCACTGGACCCTGTTTTTCTACTTCAAATCTGTAGTAGCCTACTGAATGAGAAAGCATTCTGACCCATTTGGGATCAAAACAAAGGCACAGTGAACTCCTCATTGCATCTTCTTTGGGATTACTCAGGAACCAGAACTTTTCACACAAATGTAAGAAATTCTACCAAGGAATCCCTTTACCTAACAGCATCTCAAAAGTCTCCAATCAGATGCCAGGAAAGGCCTCTTGATACATCAAGGTAGAACCTTTATGGTAATCCCTTCTGTTTGTGTAGCATTTTACAGTTTCAAAGCACTTCTATATACATTTATCTCTCTTAATTATAATCACTTTTTGTAAATGAGGGAATGGAAGGTTAAGCAGTTTTCCAAGATGACGTAGCTATGAAGTGATAAAGGCCAGGCCTCTGACTCCCAGTCCAGTACTCTCCTGGAATTAACTTGGCCTTCACTTTATCCAAAATGTTAAAATGGCTGGAGTTTGGGGACCCTAGGAAAATTTTCAATTTCCTGATCTGGTGCCCCAGTCACATGGGATATTATAAGTATAATCATGGGATTGCTGTACCTAGACCACAGACCCATGGCAGTATCCCTAAGGTTTAGGAGCATACTGTCTGCACATGGTAAACTGTCTAGTAAAAAATAAACATATTCTTTTTTTTTTTTTTTTTTTT
>NW_003852689.1:447981-458862 GCF_000181295.1 Otolemur garnettii
TAGAGTGCTGTGGCATCACAGCTCACAGCAACCTCCAACTCCTGGGCTCAAGCGAGTCTCCTGCCTCTGCCTCCCAAGTAGCTGGGACCACAGGCGGCCACCACAGTACCCAGCTATTTTTTGGTTACAGCCGTCATTGTTGTTTTGGCAGGCCCAGGCTGAATTTGAACCTGCCACTTTAGGTGTATGTCGCTGGCACCTTAGCTACTTGAGCCACAGGTGCTAAGCCATGTACTTTTAATTCTTAACTCTGATACTCCTGGACACTTAGGAGTTTAAGGTTCTATAACTTCAATCTAATATTTACACAAAATGGGCTATCCTTTTAGACCAGTACTGTCTATATATGTATGTGTATGCATAATACATGTCACATAGAGAGCTGCTGTTGTCTTTATAAGGTAGTATAATACTATGTGTCTCTTCCCCCAATCTACAATGCAGTGTGAGATATAAAAGGATCTCAGAAGACTTGCAGCAAAAGCCCCATGTAGCTTTTTAACCTAGTGTGTCCTCTAAGTTTAATCAAACACAGAGTGCTATTTCTGGCATCATTCCTTGTAATAGGACTCAGAAATTTATCAGAGTGATATAGCCAGTGCTTCCTAGTTGCCAATAGTGCATGCTCAAAATCCCCTTTTCTCTTACTCTTACTGCTTAATTAGTATGTATCATATGGGAGTCCTGCTGCTTGACCATTACCTTTATTTTCTGTCAAGGAAATCTCTAGAACAGGAGTGTTCAACCTGCGGCACACAGGCCACATGCTGATTTTGTGAGGACATTTTTTGCTTATCTGTGGTGTCAAATATGAGACATGCACAGACCTTTTTTTTGCTAATCAGCTTTCGTTTGTGTTGTGGATTTAACAGGTGGCCCAAGACAGCTCTTATTCTTCCAGTGTGTGGTAGAGGGAAAAAAATGTTGGATGCTACTGCTATAGAAGATCCATGGGGAGGGAATGTGGGAGACTTAATTCTGCCAGAAAATTGAGTGAGCTCCATAACAGCAGTATACCTCTCTGTCCCTAGAATTGTACTATAAACTTAGTTCAAAAGCATTGCATCTTGTGGGTAAGGAGATTAGGGTGGGAAGAGAGGAGAAGGGGATAAAGAAAAGGTAGGGGTGGGAGGGTGGGAAGGAAATATTTTCTTAGACTTTGACTTGTGGCCCATTGAGATCTTAACATAGTCATCCAGCCATGAACTTGGAGCAATATTTATAAAGAAATGGATGTGATTTGTAACTGTATGCAAAAACTTTAGTTCCACTGCAACTTAAAATCAGCAGGCTTGTTTTCTAGTAGTCACTTATAAGTGCAACTCAGGGCAATCAGAATTTATAGTAGACTTGAGCTTTAACTCCATCAATGTATAATGTGGTCCATATTAGGAAAAGGATGAATAGGAAAACATCTTGGCTTATCACAGGCTTTGCTCACACAGTTACTGGTTTCTGTGACCCATTTTTGTATTTCAGCATTTTGTGAACAACTTATTCTTAGATCAATGGTTTTCCAAAGGCTTTGTGACCATGAAGCCCTTTGAATGAAAATTATGTGGAAGCCCAGAGTGAAAATGAAGCTGCTCTGGGTGAAGCAGTGAAGCAAGCATAGCAGCCTGAAGCCTGCCACAGCATCTTCCTTAACTACAATGGTGACACCGAGGAGACTTCTTACAACACCTAGAACTCTACAAAACACAGTTTGAAAACCACTGCCCTAGACAGCAATATATTTGACCTGAATGGCATTGTGATCTTTTTCAGTACCTCCATTCAATACCAACCATGTTAAGTCGATGCCAAACATTTCTTAGGAATACTATGTGCAAACTTAGAGAAGTGCAAGAAGATGGGCATGTCTTTGCCCCCAAGAATAGTCATGTGGACTGAAAGTGCTGTCAAGTGAACCTAGTTAACAGCCTTCCACCTCAGATGGACTTCCAGTTACTGTAATTGGATATACCTAGAGAGCAATTCTATGCACCCTATACTGACAAACCCCTTCAACCAACTTCTTTCACAACAAGATACTCTAGTGGTACTTGAAGTGGATGATTTGAAGTCTTGATTCTCCATTGATACCTGAATTGTTGGCAAGCTGATATTAAAGGTGATGCCATGTTGAGGCCAACGTAGACCAACCTGTATATTTACGCTCTCATCAGCCATAGTACTCTACTTCATGTGCAAGAGATAACCATTAACTATGAAAGCAGAATTCACATGCAGCAAATCCTAAAAGGACTCAGTACTTGTTCATCAGTCATCTTTTCAAACTGCAAGTCACTGTATTGCTCAACCAGTGACAGTTACACTGTTCCTTGGTTTTATTCAGTTTTTTCTACCATTTCTGAGATAACTGAGCTCATAACTCTTTTGTAAAAAAATCCCAAATGATTCCTTCACTGGCCTATCTGCCTGTTTGCCAATATTATGACTACTCAGTACTAACTTTGAAACAGCTGATCCTCAAGAGACAATCTTTGAATATCCTATCTCATAAATGTGATTTAAGATGTAACCATTGGAGAAGAGTTTTTCTAGTCAGTGAGAGATGTTCTTTTAAGATGAGTCTCCTCCTGATGTCTGATACTGCAAACCATCAGTAGTAGAGTAGTTGGAGGCAGGCATTTTGACCAGGCCATGATAGCTAGCTTACTTGCTCTGGTATTTCAAATATCTTATTGCCTACATTTTTGCTAGAAACATAGACTGACCTGAAAAAAAAAAAACCTACAAGGACTGCAGCTAAAGATTTTATTAGTAGACTCAAGAGCCTCTGTTCTTGTGGAATCACATCTGTCTCAGTGCTGTCACCTTACACTGATTCAGAGTGGCTGACTTCATTCCTTGCAATGGGATATTCTCAGGCATTAAGCTGACCTGTCTCTGTAGGAAAGATTCATGAACTCTGAGACCATGTTGAACAAGGAGACTTTGATTTGTGTTGTGAGGAAATCTCATCCCTTTTATATCACAATTTAAGGTCCAGCTATTCTGAGCTACTCTAATGAATGCACTGTTTAAACATTGGGAATAGTTATATCCCTGTCTCTTATCCTGTAGACTAACAGTAACTATATGACTCACTCTCCATGTCATCAAACGAGGCCTAGGTCTGGTTCCTGTAGACTGCTCACCCTCAACAAATAAAAAAAATTGGATGTTGATTAGCCTGCTTCTAAAGAGGACGTTATCTTCAAGCTCAGTTTTCTACCTTCCCATTGTCAGCTCTTATTTTCCCTCTTTTTCCCTATACTTTACAGAAGATACTCATCTACACTGCCAGTCATTGCCTTTAATACTGTCTTACTGAGTAAAGATGAGTTCTAAGATGAAGATGATCATCTGCTCAAGAGTCTTTAATGTACACTGCATATAAGAATTGGTGATTGGAAAAACCAAAAGTCTAAAACTTAAACCTAGGAGCTTGCCAGCTATCTTTATGCCTCAGATATCTAAATCTTTGAACATGCCTGTTGAACCAGCCTGAGGCTTTCACTTGCTTGTAAGATGTTTCTCAGAGATGAGCTGAGTTAGAGAAGGTGAAAACTTTGATTACCAAAGAAAGTAGGGCCAACTTTGACAAACATGGCTCTGCTGCCCAGTATAGCTCCCAGATGTAGCATGGGCTCCTAAACAGAACCTCAAGTCTGGATTAAGGATATGGCCTTCTCTTCAGCTAAAAGTTCTTGAGCAGATGAGCAGGAAAATGAAAGCCTGATGTGCCTGACTGGCCTTTTAAGATTGGAAAATGATATCCAGACCAGCCCTACTGAGTAACCCTCGAGTAACCAGGGTAAAACTCTTACAGAGCTTCAGTATTAATCTACCTATTCTTCCAGATCATATTCTGATTAATGGTATGTGTGGCCCTACTGAAGGTACCTTGTTTATTTAGCTGAATCAAGCTCTTGCCTGCCTTTTTTGACACGTTGCTGCAATCAACACTGACCTATACCTGAGTTCAGCCTATCTTGTGCCTAATTCCACCAAGGATTTTTGAATAGAAGCAACCCACACCTCACTCCATCAGAACTTAAGTATAGAGGAAGATTCTATGCTTGTCTACTGTTTGATCATTTTCATCACCTGGGAGACTTTGCCTATCCTATTTGGAAGGATATGGCAGATCAGAAGCAGTATCAGTTCTGTCTTCAGTAATAACAGAGATGAGTCTGGTCCACCAGTACTCACACGAATGTACCAGTTCAACTTGGCAAAAGACTTAAACACAAGAAAAGTTTTATGTTCACCTTAAAATTTACCACTGACTCAACCTCAGAATTTTTTGCAGTGATAGGCAAGTTACTTTCACGTCAGTGAGATGGTTGGGCTCTCAGACTCATGACCACTGAGTTTTCTTATGGTAGTGTCATTCATAGTATGCTGTTGGACATTATTATTCCATTCAAATGGACTACAGGCTTCCTGAGAACAGAACAAACTTATCCCACATGGTGTTTTTTCAGAATGCTTTTATTATACCAAGGAAGAAACAGTGGCCAGCTGTTACCATTCAACTTCTAGAGCAGAGGTGAAGCTTTTACATTGTCTCCTCTGATCCTGGACATCAGTTGTTTTGGTTGCCCAGCATCTGTTCCATCTCATTGTAACAACTCCCTGATGTTTCTTGGGATCACCTCTTTTTTTCAGTTCGTGTGGTTTGAGCAGTCTGACCCACCCTCGGACTTTGTGGGTGGACATGTAATTTGGACCTCATCAATCAACAAATCCATCTCCTTGACCATGGTGATTGGTTCAGGAATGGTTATATAATTTGAACACGTGATACTCAACCCTAAGTTAATAAACTGGAGGAAGAGAAGCCCTCTTTATTGAGATGCTTTAGCTTTGTAGAATAAGAAGCTCAAACAGGGCCTACCACATTGAACCATTTAAAGAACGAAGCCAACGCAGAGGAAAGCAGAGCCAAAATATAGAGAGGCTTGAATCCTGATAACAACATTTGTGCCCCTGGATCCAACCGTGCCTGAAGCTACTATATCCCCTGGACTTTTCAGTTATGTGAACCAATAAATACTCTTTTTGGCTTAAGTTACTTTGAGTTGCTTTTCTATTACTTGAAATTGAATTCTGGCTAATGGAAATACCTACCAACATTGAAACTTGATATATCCAAGTATTTATTAAACTACAGGTCATAGCCACACTGAAATTATTTTCCAAAGTGCAAGACAAAATGTAGACAGGAGCTGGGAGGATGTTAAAGATACTGCAGAAGCATCAAATTTACATAGTAGAGAAAAAGAAAAATAGAAGAAAATACCAACATGTCCATCAGTAGAGGATGGGTTAAACAGGATACAGTTCTGCCATATAAGAAAATCTAAATATTAAAATGAACATTTGTTATGTATAAATGTGGAAAAAATGGCCATGATAAATTGAGACAAGGCATTGATAGAAAAGTGTGTGCTTATGTTTATAAATGCAGAGAAAAGTATTAATGACTTTCTTTTAACAGTGTAGCATTACATGAGACTTTTGACTTTATACATTTCTGTTTGAATATTTTACACTGCCCACATTATTTTTAAACCTTATTTTAAAAAATAAAGAATTCTAAAAATTAAATGCTCATTGTTTGACCATGGCAAGTTACTTAACACTGAGCCTGTTTTGTCAAATTATTAAAAATACCCCCCTTTGTATTAGTGGACATTAAAGTACATTCATCATCCCTCACTAAATTGACATTTTATTACACCTTATGAGAAACTCAGAGCTCAGTAATTTTTCCTTAATTTTTTTTTTTTTTTTTTTTTTTGAGAAAGTCTCTTGCCTAGGCTAGATTGCTGCAGTGTCAACCATCCTCACACTCCTGGGTTCAAGTGATCTTCCTACTAGGCCCTTCCACAGTGCTAGAATTACAGGTGCGAGCCACTGTACCCAGCCTGTTCCTTAATTTTTTAGGCATATCTCTTTTACATGAGTTTATTTGGATTATCAAAATTACATAGTTTTAGTAGATTATTCCAACTCTCTACTGATACTAATCTATTAAGATCTCTATAGTAGTATCCGCATTAGGCAGAGAGAAGGGGAAAAGTCTCTTAAAAAAAAAAAAAAAACTTGGGCAGTGCCTGTGGGTCAAGGAGTAGGGTGCTGGCCCCATATGCCAGAGGTGGTGGCTTCAAACCCAGTCCTGGCCAAAAAAAATCCTTGAGTTATCTGGTATCACTGCAGGTAAGGTCAGTGATGACCTTTATTGCTAAATCCATTACACATGCTTCTTAGGCAAACCTAAAGTAGCACAGATAAATCCCAGCATCTTCAAACACTCTAAGTACTGTACCACTTTAAATTTTCTTCTCAGCTTCCTGTCTGCTGCTCCATAGTAAGTTCTTTTCTCCTCCCCATCGTTTAGATGTTGGTATACTGGACATCCATTGCTTTGGCCTGCCCATTGCTTTGGCCTGCCCCAAATCACTTTTTTTCTTTAGTGATAGATGCCCACTTATCCTTTGGAAAGCTGTGTGGTAGAACTGTACATTACAGTACTTTGGCCTCATACCCACTGGATTTAAGCAATCCAAACTTGTCCTATCAAAATTTCTCTCCCACTCAGACTTTCAGACTTTCTGAAGAGAGGTGACACCTTCATAGGAGTTGAGTCATTCTGGTGGTGGTAACCCAAAGAAACCATATATACCCTGGTTCCTGTATTCTAGGCCAGATTGCCCACATTTTCTTTTGATTGTATAGACTACCATATATCCTCCTTATAAGTTCCTTTTTTGTTAGCCAAAATGAGTTGCTGCTATTATTTGTGAACGAATGACTGAATGATTATAAACATTGATTACCAGAGAGCTAAATAGTAGGCTTCAGACCCTCAGGAACAATGTAGAGGGTCTGGGATTAATTATTGCACTGAGACTGAGTTAAACGCTGTAATAACTCTTGCTTTGTCTCCCATGGGGGAAAACTAGCAGTTTATGGTGGCAAAAGCTAATAGTGATATCCCCCATTGACCTTTGGCATCGTGTAATTGAGGACAAAATTTGGAGAACCAGGTAGCTGTCCACAGGACAATTTAAAGTGGATATATGCCGAGACCATTGAGTCAGAATGGTTCTTGGATTACTCTGGATAATTTAAAATGAGAACAAGCTCAAATCTAGAAACTTAACCTATGCACATAGAATAAAATCAGGGCCTTTTAAGAAAGTTTAGGATAAATCTCTTTGTGCTTAAATCCAAACTAGTACCTGGAGGGTGATTCCCACATTACAAAATGACAATGCTGGTTGAATTTGTAACATTAGTAAAATCTCTCTGGGAGGTTTCAGAAGATTTAGGGAACCTCAACTCCCTGTATATCTTAGGAATAAAGGTTTGAGTCATCCTGTTAGTGAAAAATTCTTGACTGAATTTTTTAAAATTTTATATATAGAGAGAAAGAAGGTGCAGCAGCTGTGTGGGGAAGATAGATAATGAAACAGGAAGAGAAAGAACCAGCTACAGTCCAGTGGCCTGTAAATAAGATCTATAGCCTCTACCCCATGTCTCTTAGCTTGCCTTATTTTGTTTCTCCCTCTTTATTCATTGCAGTATTCTACCCTGACACCTCATGGCTGAAGTTTGAGCCTTATTTAAGTTAGTCTGGTCAGAAATCCCCTTCACTGGAGCTGTCATTGTCTCTTCACTAATGTATATGGGTACACTGGTGATGGCTTAATATACCAGTAAATCCTTAAGTTGCAGATTATCAAAGTAGGGTTGAGAACTAGAGAATGAGAATCACCTGGAAATCTTAGACTTAGCACTGGATGTGATGACTGGAAATTATTTTAGGTTATCTCTAAGGAGGCAATACAACCATTTTCTACAGTATTTTGAGGAGAGGGTTTTTCTGTTTGTTTTGTAAATAAGGAATGCTTCACGAATTTGCATGTCATCCCTGAGTAGGGGCCATGCTAATCTTCTCTGTATTGTTCCAATGTTCAGTATATGTGCTGCCAAAGTGAGCACATGGAGGGTTTTTTTTTTTTAATTATTCATGTTGATGAATGCATGTCCACATAGTGGAAATTTGCCTAACTAGTGTCTTTTCTCTCCCACCTCTTAAGAATAGCACTTCACCTTTCTTCTGGGAATTTATCCCTTGCCCGTACCATGTGAACCCAGAAGGTAATATATCAGGCATATGAGTTCCTGAGAGGAACATGAGAGGCCCTCAGTTGCCCAGATTTCCTAATGTTATTGAATGTTAAGTTTCTCTAATTGTGAACTTTCTCATATCCTTGCAACAAATTAAATTTGCTGGGCAGACTGTTAGTTATGGCTACTCAAGGTATTCCCGTTTTAGATAAGCAGAGGCCCTGTATGCACAGTTTTTGTTGCTTACAAGGAAGCTCATCCATTCCCATGACCTTGGTTTCTTACAGTGTGTTGATAACCTCCAGATTCCTGTCTTTGTCCCAGATATGTTCCCTGAGCTCCAAATCTGAATGTTCACCTGTCATCCAGATGTCCCTCACTTGATTAACACACAGATAGTTCACACCCAACATAACACCAACACTGTATTTTCCCTTAAAATCTGCTCTTGTCTTCTCTTTCTTGGTATATAGGAGCATCCTCCACCCTGTTTCTCAGATTTCTCATCCCAGATATCATTGTTAGCCATTAAATTCTCTTGGTGTTATTATGTAAATATACCTCCAAATTATCTCTACTTCTATCACTTTGTCCAAGGGAACATTATCTGTTGCTGAAAGTACTGGTGGTATCACTGCCTCTACCCTTGTCCTAGTATAGTCTGTTCTCCACAGTGCTAGAGTATTCTTTGATACACAAATCTGTGTCACCCCTCTGCTTAAAACCTTTTCATATTTCCCTCATTTCAGAATAAAATTAAACTTTAACCTAGTTTACAAGGCTTCTTACTTCTTACTTACCTTACTTCTCAAGCTTCATGTTTTACCACTTAGAACAGCTCAATTCTGTATATTGGAATTTTCTGTAATACTTAAAAATACTTGAAAAAAGTCCAATTTTTTTTTTTTTTGAGACAGAGGTTCACTTTGTTGCCCTCAGTACAGTGCTGTGGCATACAGTAACCTCAAACTCTTGGGTTCAAGTGATTGTCTTGTCTCAGCCTCCCTAGTAGCTAGGATTACAGGCACCCAGCACAACACACGCCTATTTTTTAGAGATGAGGTCTCACTCTGTCTCAGGCTGGTCTCAAACTTAAGAGTTCAGGCAATCCACCTGCTTTGGCCTCCCAGAGTGCTAGGATTACATATGTGAGCCACCATGCCCTAAAAAATCCAAAATTTTTAAAAGCAGGGAATTTCATTCCGAGAAAAAAATTGAAACTGATTGATAATTCAGAAAACCCAATAAATTACTTATTGGTGTGCTTATTATATTTTCTTTTTGCCTCATTCCATGAAGTCTTCTAAATTAAATCTGATAATGTGTAACTGTGATATAGGGAGCTACAGGAAGCAGCTTGGAGAACAACCAAATCTCTACTTCGAAACACTTACAAAAATAAAAGCCAGAAGGACTACAAATTTAAATGTTAACAAAATATTGGAAGAATATTTAGGAGACTATTTTTATAATCGTATGACACGGGAGATCTTTTTTGTTTTGTTCTATTTTTGAGACTGAGTCACACTATGTTGCCCTGGGTAGAATGCCATGGCGTCACAACTCACAGCAACCTCAATTCTTGGGCTTAAGCGAGTCTCTTGCCTTAGCCTCCCAAGGAGGTGGGACTATAGGTACCCACCACAACGCCTAGCTATTTTTTTTTTGTTGTCATTGTTCAGCTGGCCTAGACCAAGTTCAGACCCACCCGCCCCAGTGTATGTGGCCAGTGCCCTAACCACTGAGCTACAGGCTTTTTTTTTTTTTGAAACAGTCTTACTTTATCACCCTTGGTAGAGTGCCATGACGTCATAGCTCACAGCAACCTCAAACTCTTGGGCCTAAGCAATTCTCTTGCCTCAGCCTCCCAAGCAGCTGGGACTACAAGGCACTCACCACAACTATTTTTAGAGACAGGGGTCTCAATCTTGCTCAGGCTGGTCTTGAAATTCTGAGCTCAAGCGATCCAGCCACCTTGGCCTCCCAGAGTGCAAGGATTACAGGCATGAGCCACCGCACCCAGCCTTAACATGGGAGATCTTCATTAAACAAAACAGGAAACAAACCTAAAAATCATTAATGAAATGATACCACATAAAACAAATCTTGATTCTTGATGGTTCATGATGACTGGGAGATGTTTCCAACATAAGTGATAGATTGAGGACTAATATCCCTAATACACAAAATCCCTAAAAATTGATAAATAGTAATCTCTAAGCATTTATTTAGTGCTTGCTCAATGTTGTTCTCATTTAATCCTCACAATTTATGAGACAGGTAATATTATCCTGTGTTTTACAGCTAAAGAAACAGGTTCAGAGGTATAAAGTAACTTGCCCATGTCATACAATAGATGATGGAGCTATGACTCAAATTCAGGTGATCTGACTAGAGTCCGTGCTTTGACATTATCCTCTTCTACATTTTGGTAAGCAATGAAGGAGGATCAATAAGGTCAGTGAGATAGACATGAAAGCAACAGGTACCACTTCTCCCATGTCAAATGGCAAGATTTAGAAGAACAATAACCTACAGTGCTGGTAAGAATTAGGGTAACGAAAACTTCTATACATTGTTGGTGAGAATGTAGATTGTTCCAGTCTTTTTCGAAGACAATCTGGCAATATCAATTTAAATTTAAAATATATACGTTTTGGCTCGGCGCCTGTGGCTCAAGCAGCTAAGGTGCCAGCCACATACACCTAAGGTGGCAGGTTCAAATCCAGCCCGGACCCGCCAAACAACAAT
>NW_003852689.1:460747-462280 GCF_000181295.1 Otolemur garnettii
TTTTTTTTTTTTTTTTTTTTTTTTTTGCGGTTTTTGGCCAGGGCTGGGCTTGAACCCACCACCTCCGGCATATGGGGCCAGCACCCCACTTCCTTGAGCTACAGGTGCTGCCCGAGTTTACCAATTTCTAAGGGAAATAATTTTAAAAGTAATTGAAGTATACCTGAACTATTTTAAATTAGAATATTCTAATAGAAGAGTGATAGTCTCTAAAAAGAGGGCAGTGAACAGCTACGTCTTATATCCAGGGTTGCCTGTTGAATATGCTTGGGTTCCAAGTGACTAGTCCTCAGCTTTCGGATAAGCCACTATCTACAGCAGAGAAAGGGTTATTCATTACGGTGCCACATTCCCTCTGTTCACATTTGTCAGCCTCCCTGGAACATATGTTGTTATAACCCACTGACTAAATTTTAGCCAGTGGAACATGTGCATCTTCTGGTACTTGTCCTTAAAAAGGACTGTGCCTTCATCCTTCTTTCTCCACCCTCCTGGCTAGATGGACTTGATGGCTGAAACTTGAACACATTACTGTTGGACCATGAAGGAGTAGGAGCTATATGTGACTGATGAAGCAACAAGTTAGAAGGAGCTTAGATTCCTGATTAACGCAGAGGTATCTGAACTGCTTACCTCTGGACTTCGTTTACAAGACAAATTTCTGTTCTCTTTACATCATTGGTATTTGAGGTTTTCTGTCCCTCACAAATTAACCTAATTTGCCACAAATAGTTTGATGGAACTATTTCTTAGAAACATCTGATTTCATTTGTTCTAATTTTATGCTACTTGTTTGACCTGCCACTAGCTGGACTTACTAACAAGAGATCCCCGGTGCATGGCTTATTGGGTCATGAACCAGCCATGTATCTCCCATCATAAGTTAATAAGCTGTCCCCTTGCTTTATTAGCTAGATTGACTGTGTTTATGCTCCCAGAGTCCCATTGCTAAGAACACCTATTGCTTTTGTCTGCCCAGCATCCATCTCCACTTCTTCTGATAAGGGCATATCAGTTGCCCTATGGGTTTCCACTCTTCCACTTTCTGTCTATGTACTCATATCCCTGGCTCCACAGGTGAGTATATAGCTCTGATTGACCAGAGCACCACCGCTTGTTAGTTTGGGTAGTTGAATAATGATCTAAGCCATGCTGATTTTGTACAAATAGAGCTAATTCTAGGGGATGAGGGGAGAGCATTTTATTTTTAAAACACTGAATTTAGAACTATAAGATTGCAAGCCTGACTACTGGCAGCCCTCTTACCACCACAAGGAGATTGCCCATCTGAGAATGGAACCTACGCAGGGGACTACAAATCCTAACAACATTGTTGTTTCATGGATCCAACCATGCCTGAAGCTAAACTCACCCCAGACATTAGATTAAATTTTTGCTTATTCAGTTGGAGTTGTCTTCTCATGAAATGGAAAGATTCTTTTTTTTTTTTTTTTTTTTTTTTTTTGCGACAGAGCCTCAAGCTATCCCCCTGGGTAGAGTGCCATGGCATCACGCTCACAGCAACCTCCAACT
>NW_003852689.1:464758-465958 GCF_000181295.1 Otolemur garnettii
CCTCCCAAGTAGCTGGGACCACAGGCGCCAGCCACAATGCCTGGCTGTTTTTTGGTTGCAGCCATTGTTGTTTGTTGGGCCTGGGCTGGATTTGAACCCGCCACCTTGGGTGTACATGGCTGGCACCTTAGCCACTTGAGCCACAAGCGCCGAGCCTGAAGGATTCCTGTGTTTCCATGTTACCAACCAAGATTCCTGGTTTCCATGTGACCAACACAATTATACTTTGTGTGTATTCATTTTTCCAATGTGATCCTTTAAGTTATATCACAAATTTTGGAAAACGTGTGTCAAAGCAAGCATGAAATCAGAGTCCAGTATAACTTAAATATGCACATACACACTACTGCCACCACCACCACTGATCTGAGACAGTCCAGGAAGATAGCCCCAAAGGCAGGCCCTGGATGAGGTCTCAACAAAAGGCAGCCTATAGGAGAACAGCAGCCCTCCTTGCAGGTCCTACAGAGGAGTGGGCCACATCCAACCACTCTGAGATGCTTCATTGTATCTAACTATGGGAAAACTCAAAGCAATCAAAATGAATATGGAAAAGTTTCAAGAAACCTCAAGTGTATTACAGCCCATATCCTTGGCTTGGGCCTAAAAGCAAATTGATACCAAGTTGTTCTTAGCACTTTGCCAAATGCTTTTTCCTCATGCCTGGGGCACCCAAAAAGGGAAAGAGGGCTCAGGCTGTGTTTATGGCTCTTTGCCTAGATACCTCCCCTAGTTCCTTCTTTTAAGGCAAAGAACCTTGTTGCAATAGCATTAAGTCCTGACAGCTTCCCAGAGCCTGTTCTTGCCTATGTAAACCTGTTTTAGGATAAGAGGATACTCTTGCTTCATTTCTGCACTTGTGCTTAAGACCTAACAGCCAAAGAAGGAAAGACAGAACCTGTTTGTTCCCCCTCTTTCCTTGCTTTCTCATTCCCTGGTCTTTATTCCACTTAGAAAACTTGAGGCAAGCTCTCATGTGCCTCCTACTTGAGCCTTAGAGGAAACCACCTTCTTTTACACTTCTGTGGGTGCCACATCCATATGGAGGGGATCCTTACACACTTCCCTGGCCCTGTCTCCTCCTTTCTCTAATCCTATAGTGTTCACCTTCTACCTCTGCCTTGTGAAATGTCATAGGAAGGAAGGTCGCTTAAGATCTATCAAGACTGGCTCAGTGCCTATGGCTCAAGTGGCCAAGGC
>NW_003852689.1:466766-469151 GCF_000181295.1 Otolemur garnettii
AGACTCGCTTGAGCCCAGGAGTTGGAGGTTGCTGTGAGTGTGATGCCATGGCACTCTACCCAGGGGGATAGCTTGAGGCTCCGTCTCAAAAAGAACTGGGATCAAGGTATGGTATATAGGACATGCAACTTGTAGGGTCCAGTGTAAAATGAAACTGCTAGGCCCCTTGTTCAAAAATTAAAAAGAATTTCAAGATGGTGACAGCAGAGCATTAAACCAAATATGAGGCCCTTCTAGCATGGAGCCCTATGTGACAGCACAGGTTGCATGCCAAGGAATCCCACCTTGATGGTATATTTCATTCAAATACTTTTTGGTTAAAGATCTAAAACACACTTGTGCTAACCAGTCTCCCAGTTCTGGCTGTTATTCAGGATCATCATTACAATACGTGATAATAACTGAATAATTAAGTCTCGGAACAGAGCTAAGCTCTCTGCCTTTATTAACTCAGTTGATACTCAGAACATTCCAGAGGAGGAAAACCAGGGTCTGTTAGCTTGTCAGTGGTCTGCCACCCAGTCTTCTAACCAAAACCTCATCCTCCAGACTACTTGCCTCTTTCAGTCTGGAAAACAATGGACCCACAATGGTGGATGAATAAGAACAGAAGCATTTTAGCCACTCAGACCAGGAGATTTTAATAATAGAATAATAGTTTCCATCTATCAAACCCTTGGAGTGTTCCAGGCACTATGCTCTGCAATTTACACACATCTTTGTTTTTCTTTTCTTTTCTTTTCTTTTTTTTTTTTTTTTGAGACAGAGTCTCATTTTGTTGCCCTTGGTAGAGTGCTGTGAAGTCACAGCTCACAGCAACCTCCAGCTCTTGGGCTTAGGTGATTCTCTTGCCTCAACCTCCTGAGTAGCTGGAACTACAAGTGTCCGCCACAATACCCAGCTATTTTTTTGTTGCATTTGGCCAGGGCTGGGTTGGTATACGGAGCTAGTGCCCTACTCATTAAGCCACAGGCATCGCCCTACACACATCATTTTATTTGACATGTTTCTGGTATGAATTTTATTCCATAGCCCTCCCCAGTGAGGGAGGAAAAGCACCTCCTTCATCTGCTATTGGATACCAGGGCCAGGATTGCAGCAATATTAGCCTCCTTTTGCTTGGTTGGCTGGGAGCAGGAGCTGCTAACATCAGAGGTGTTTTATATTTTCTTTTACTAACTTGCCATGTTACATAAGATGAAGACACTTTGGCTGGAAGAAGGAGTCACCAACATAAGATCCTATAGTTAGAAAGTGGCAGGGCCTGGATATGAAGCTGTCTGACCTACCCCTATATTCCTCAAATGTGGGCCAGTTGCCACCATCATTAGAAACACCTTGGGAGAGCTCATTTCAAAGTTCCAATGCCCCATACTAGCCTATACAATAAAAATCTCTGGGGATAATCTGCACTTTAAAAAATATTCCTAGCCAGGGGCGATGGCTCATGCCTATAATCCTAGCACTCGGGAGTCCGAGGCAGGTGGATTGCCTAAGTTCACCAAGTTCAAGACCAGCCTGAGCCAGACCAAGACCCTGTCTCTAAAAATAGCCGGGCACTGTGGCAGGTGCCTATAGTCCCAGTGCTATTTGGGAGCCTGAGGCAAGAGAATCACTTGAAACCAAGAGTTTGAGGTTGCTGTGAACAATGACACCACAGCATTCAACCCAAGGCAACAGAGTGAGACAGTATAGTACACGTCAAATAAAATGATGTGTGTAGGGCGATGCCTGTGGCTTAATGAGAAGGGCACCAGCCCCGTATACCAATCTGGCCCTGGCTAAAAATATGTATTCTACATATTACATATTACATGTATATAGAAGCTTCTGGAATTTCTATCTACAATTCCAGCCAACTTTACAATGTTAAGTATATCAGACAGGATCTAAGACATTCCCACTTCCACCCCTCTCCAATGATACTTGCCTCCTGGTATTCACACCAGTCTTAGGCTGTAGTAACAAAGTAACACAGACTGGGTAGCTGAAACAACAGAAGTTCATTTCTTACATTCTGGTGGCCAGAAGTATGAGATTAAGCGGGGTTTCTAGTGAGGGCTCTCTTCCTGTCTTAATGATGGCTACCTTCTCAATATATCCTCATATGGCCTTTCCTTGGTATATGCACATGAAGAAAGAAAGAGCTCTCTGGTACATCTTCTTACAAGGTTATTAATCCTACTGGATCAAGGCCTCACCCTTATGACCTCATTTATCATTACTTCCTTAGAGGCCCCATCTCCAATACATCACACTGGGGTCAGGCTTCAACATGAATTTTGGGAGGACCCATTCAGTCCATAACAATACTCCATGTAATCCCTTCCTCTGGACTTGGACTTCCCCTTGAGGCAGGATTTATGATCTACCTTTTTTTTTTTT
>NW_003852689.1:469855-472435 GCF_000181295.1 Otolemur garnettii
AAAGCCCACATGGCAAGAAACTGTGGGTGGCCTCTAGGAGCTGATGGTGGCTTTCAACCAAAGGACAGCAAGAATTTGGGGCCCTCTGACCCATAGCTACAAAGAACTATATTCTGCCAACAACCTGAGACAGCTTGAAAATGGATTCCTCTCTGTTTATACCTCCAGATGAAAATGCATTCTGTCTAGAAGCTGCCTTGTAGCCTTGAAAGTCCCTGAACAGAGGACTTAGCTAAGCCATGCCTGGACCCTTAACCACAGAAATTGTGAGATGATAAATGTATGCCTGTTCAAGCCACAAATTTTGTGGTAATTTTTTACACAGCAATGGAAAACTAATAAGAAAATGCCATTATCTCTACCTACAAGGCTGCATAGATGATTCCTCTCTTTTTTACTTATACCTACAAGCAACTTACGTACTTACCAAGGATGATAAAGGACATGCGCCAAGTGGACTGTTTTAAATATTTTTAATTTCTTGATTGTGAAAAGTAATAGATATGCATTGTAGAAAATTTGGAAACATGGACAGAAAATTAAAACTTCCCAGAATAATTTCCTGCGGCCCACACAGATAACCACAGATAACACATTGGCAAACAGTCTTTGCTACCTTGGTTCTATGCTGAGATTGGGTAAAGTTACAAACAGGGAACACTCTGTACAGAATGTTTTGTAACTTGCTCTTTCCTCAGTGTCAGCCCACGTTTTCTAAAGAATTTGAAGCATCAGAGGGGCGAACTTGTTCCTGGCATTTTGGAGCATTGCCAGACCCTACTTCGAACGACCTCAGGTTTTCCCAGACTGAACTTTGGCAAAGGACGCTCATTTGGAGGAAACTGATGCCAGAGGGGAGGATGTACCCAAGGCCAGATAGCCAGTCAGCACCCAGAGACTTCTCCCCCTCCAAATTCCTCACAACATCGTAGCTTAGCTGCTATATTCCCAAAGCCTACACAGTGCTCCAAAGCTGTTACACTTGAAATTATAATCAGAGTTCAGTTTGTGTAAGACACAGACTCACTTGCAGTCAAGGTAGGTGCTCCAAGGGACTTGGAATGAGGGAGGCTAGCACCCTTTAGCCTAAGACCTGGTCATCCCACCACTCACAAGGCCCAGTTCTCTCTTGGCCCCCAAAGCAGCTGAAACTCAACTCCTATTCTCTCTCTTTTTTTTTTTTTTTTTTTTTTGAGACAGAGCCTCAAGCTGTCCCCCTGGGCAGAGTGCCGTGGCATTACAGCTCACAGGAACCTCCAACTCCTGGGCTCAAGCGAGTCTCCTGCCTCTGCCTCCCAAGTAGCTGGGACCACAGGTGCCCGCCACAGTGCCCGGCTATTTTGTGGTTGCAGCCGTCATTGTTGTTTGGCGGGTCCGGACTGGGGATTCGAACTCGCCAGCTTAGGTGTACATGGCTGGTGCCTTAGCCGGTTGAGCTATAGGCGCCGAGCCCTGAAACTCAACTCCTAAAACATCACTGGAGAACTTTTAGGATTTGATCTCCTTTTAAATGTGAGGTGGGGGATGGGTGCAATGGCTCATGCTTATAATCCTAGCACTTTGGGAGGCCAAGGTAAGAAGATCACTTGAGCTCAGGAGTTAAGAGACCAGCCTGGGCAACATAGTGAGACCCCAATCTCTTAAAAAAAATTTTTTTAGGTTCAGCACCTGTAGTACAGTGGTTATGGCACCAGCCACATGCACCAAGGCTGACTGGTTCGAACCCAGACCAGGCCAACTAAACAACAATGACAACTGCAACAAAAAAATAGCCAGGCATTATGGTGGACACCTGTAATCCCAGCTACTTGGAAGGCTGAGGCAAGAGAATCACTTAAGCCCAAGAGTTTGAGGTTGCTGTGAGCTGTAATACGACGTCACTCTACCAAGGGTGACATAATGAGAGTCTGTCTCAAAAAATATATATATTATTTTTAATTAGGTAAGGATAATGGCATGTACCTGTAGCCTCAGCAACTCAGGAGGCTGAGACAGGAAGATTGCTTGAGCCCCAGGAGTTTAAGCCTGAAATGAGCTATGATATGCCACTGCTCTCCAGCCTGGATGACAGAGAGAGATCCCCCTCCCAGAAAATAAATATATAAATAAATGCAAGTGAGGAGCTAGGAAAGAGAAGGAAGACGGGAGCCACTCATTCAATAAACTTTTATCAAGCCTCTGGAAGACCAGGCCCTGTGCTAGGTACTGGAGCTAATAAGATAAATAATATAAGGTTCCAGTCCTAAACAATACTTGAACATGACACAAGGGCAGGTTTTACTTTTGCGATGAAGAAATGATATTTAGTAAATTTTTTTTATAGAATACCTGAGTTCATTTAACATTTATAAACTATATGATTGTTCAGGTTGTTTATTGCTGTGTAACATACCACCTTAAAACTTAGTGGCGTAGGGTGGCACCTTTGGCTCAGTGAGTAGGGCGCTGGCCCCATATACCAAGGAAGTGGTTCAAACCCAGCCCTGGCCAAACTGCAACAAAAAAAGAGCCAGGCATTGTGGCGGGTGCCTGTAGTCCCAGCTACTCAGGAGGCTGAGGCAAGAGAATCACCTAAGCCCA
>NW_003852689.1:475119-477227 GCF_000181295.1 Otolemur garnettii
AAAAAAAAAAAAAAAAGAAAATCATGGTTAAGCTAAAATGCACATGATTAGGCCAGCCGCAATGGTCCACACCTGTAATCCCAGCACTCTTGTTGGGTGGATTGTTGGAGCTCAGGAGTTTGAGACCAGCCTGAGCAAGAGTGAGACTTCCTGTCTTTACTAAAAATAGAGGGGGGATTGTGTTGGGTGCCTATAGTCCCAGCTACTCAGGAGGCTGTGGCAAAAGGATTGCTTGAGCCCAGGAATTTGAGGTTGCTGTGAGAGCTGTAATGCCACAGCCCTCTAGCCCAGATGACAGAGTGAAAGTCTGTCTAAAAATAATTAATTAATTAATTAATTAAAAGGCATATGATTTGAGACAACTGATAGTAAGAAACAAAGGCTACAGAATAGCAATCTAAAACAAAGCTGAGGGTGGTGCCTGTGGCTCAAAGGAGTAGAGCACTTGCCCCATATGCAGGAGGTGGCGGGTTCAAACCCAGCCCTGGCCAAAAACTGCAAAACAAAAACAAAAAAAGCTGAATTTATTGCCTTTCTAGCAGCTAGAACTGTCACTCAAACACAAGTTCTACAGAGCTCTGCAAACAAAAATTAAATAGATAAAGACTGGAGGAGGATAGGAGGATGCAGTGGAAAGAAGGAAGCACACCAAATAAGGCAAGATTCTCAATTATGGCTAACTCACAAAGCAGATTCTCGCATCATTCTCAAGTTCCATCACTGACACTAGGAATGTGATTTCAAGCAAGTCCAAGATAAATTATATAACAGGCCTAGGGTCATTCAGCAGAAGTGCTTAAATGTGCGTGTTTAAAGTTTAGTAAGTTTGTTTGTGTAAACACATTTGAAATTGTGCCTACCCCCTACTGGACAAAAAATTAAGGAGAAAGGAGTAAAATTAATATTCTGAATTCATGATTAATTTTGTTGAATTTATAATAGTCGGTGTACACATATTTTCCTGGGATGTCTTTTTTTCTACAAGCAGTTTATCATTTTTATTGGATATTTTTCATAGAGATCAGCCTTTTTGTATTGCTTTCTCTTGAGGTTCAGGTTTTAAACTTTGTATCTTTCAGTAAATTTTTAGAGTGTGTGTGTGCAGTGGGGGGGGTGGGGTGATTTGGCCATCATAGGTGTCTTCTGATTTTCACTTGGCAGGTGACAAAGTTTTATTCATGGAAATTTAAAGATATGCCTACTGAGAAAAACAAAGTTTAGCCAAAACATAATGTTCCCATGGCCTTACTATTTCATAATAGCTTTTTAAATTTAGAAGATTGCGGGGGGGGGGGACATTAGTTCCACTTACGTTTCTTTTCATCTATTAAATTTTAGCAAAATAAATATTCTATTTTGAAACACTGAAATTCCATATCTCATGGTGATGAAATTAAGGACAATTTTTAAATTTTCATCTATAGGCATTATGCTTTTCTATAATTTTCTTTAAAAATGTAACCACAGCCAGGCACAGTGGTTCACGCCTGTAATCCTAACACTTTGTGAGGCAGAAGTGAGTGGATTACTTGAGCTCAGGAGTTTAAGACCAGTCTGAGCAAGAGTAAGACCCCCATCTCTACTAAAATGGAAAAATTTAGGCAGGAATTGTGGCAGGGGCCTATAGTTCCAGCTACTCAGGAAGCTGAGGCAAGAGAATTGCTTCAACCTAAAAGATTGAGGTTGCTGTGAGCTATGATGCCAAGGCACTCTACCCAGGGTAACAGAGCAAGACTCTGTTTCAAAAACAAAAAAATGTAACCACAAATATGCATTTGTGGTAAGTCCTCAGTTAATGTCATCATTAAGTTCATGGGAAACTGTGACTTTAAGTAAAATGACATATAACAAAACCAATCTTTTTTCCTCATCAATCTTATATGGAGGCTTGGCGCCTGTGGCTCAAGTGGCTAAGGCTCCAGGCACATACACCTAAGGTTCGAATCCAGCCCGGGCCCGCCAAAACAACAATGATGGCTGCAACCAAAAAATAGCCAGGAGTTGTGGAGGGCACCTGTGGTCCCAGCTACTTGGGAGGCTGAGGCAGGAGACTCACTTGAGCCCAGGAGTTGGAGGATCCTGTGAGCTGTGATGCCACGGCACTCTAC
>NW_003852689.1:478272-479486 GCF_000181295.1 Otolemur garnettii
AAAAAAAAAAAAAAAAAGAGACAAAGTCTCACTTTATTGCCCTCGGTAGAGTGCCATAGCGTCACACAGCTCACAGCAACCTCCAATTCCTGGGCTTAGAAAATTCTCTTGCCTCAGCCTCCTGAGTAGCTGGAACTACAGGCGCCAGCCACAACACCAGGCTATTTTTTTTTGTTGCAATTTGACCAGGGCCGGGTTTGAACCCACCACCCTCAGTATATGGGACTGGCACCCTACCCACTGAGCCCAGGCGCCACCCCTACAATTTTTGAAATTTTAAAATGTATTACAGAATTTCTAATTCTAAGAAATTATAAAATTGTATATCTTAATATAATTATATCTTTCTGTATGAATATATATTCATATAATACTTTTTATTTTTCAGATAGAGTCTCAGTTTGTCACCCCAGCTAGAGTGCACTGGCATTATCATAGCTCACTGCAACCTCAAACTACTGGGCTCAGTCAATCCTCCTGCCTCAGCCTCCTGAGTAGCTGGGACTACAGGCATATAACACCACAGCCAGCTAGTTTTTCTTATTTTGTATTGAAATGGGGTCTCTCTATGTTGCCCAGGCTGGTGGGAAGTAATCCTCCCACCTTAGCCTCCCAAAGTTTGTGATGGCATGAGCCATCGTACCCAGGAAACATAATGCTGTTTTTAAAAACTATATATTGGACATTTATGGTTTTAATTTTTCTTTTTCTTTCTTTCTTCTTCTTCTTTTTTTTTTTTTTTACAATTATAAACATTGTATGTAAACCCTTCTTGGACATATTTCCCTTGATTCTTACTGGAATTCATCCTAAAGGAAAAAAGGGGGGGCATGCATTGTTTAACAGTATCTCTATGAGACCAATGTAAAATAATGTTTGAGAAGAACCCCACTTCTATAATTTCATCTCCTTCTTCCTGGCCTAGGACCCAGGTCTGAAGAACTCTGAGGGTCAAAAAATGACTAGGCTCTATTCCAGTTGATGCAGCCTGGACTGACTCCTGCCTGAATGGGGCAAGGAACCCAACCCTGACCTCAAGCAACTCACAGTTTAGAGGAGAAAACAGACACAGATAACTGCAAAACAACACAAGTCATGCCACAGTGGAAGGATAGTGTCTTTTTTTTTGAGACAGAGCCTCAAGCTATCCCCCTGGGTAGAGTGCTATAGCATCACAGCTCACAGCAACCTCCAACTCCTGGGCTCAAGTGAGT
>NW_003852689.1:480461-481593 GCF_000181295.1 Otolemur garnettii
GAGGTTGCTGTGAGCTGTGATGTCACAGCACTCTACCCAGGGCGACAGCTTGAGGCTCTGTCTCAAAATAAATAAATAAATAAATAAATAAATATAAATAAATAAAAGCAGATTGTGATTCAGTAGGTCCTGTGTGGAATCTGAGAGTCTGCCTTTCTACCAGTTCCCAGGTGATGCCAAAGCTGCTCATTTGCAGACCACACTTTGAGTAGCAAGAGAATAGAATGGACTTGCGCTGGCTGAGCAGGAACTGAGCTCCAGCCTTGGCCTGGAACCAAGCACCCTCTCGCTTCTCCTGGGTGGACATCAAGGAGTACAAGAAAAGATTTGTGGACCAGCAGGAGGCAGTGAGGTGGAAGGGCTCCTGCTACCAGGGGACATCCTTTGGTTATTTCATGCATCCTTGAGGAACTCTCAACACCAAGAATCAAGCCTTGGAGGAGGGAGCCCAAGGTGTGGGGCTGAAAGTACTCACAAACTCTTAAGAGTAGTGATATGGGCTTGGCACCCATAGCACAGTGGTTATGGCGCCAGCCACATACACTGAGAATGACATGTTCGAAACCAGCCTGAGCCAGCTAAAACAACGACAACTGCAATAAAAAATAGCCGGGCGTTGTGGCGGGTGCCTGCAGTTCCAGCTACTTGGGAGGCTGAGGCAAGAGAATCACTTAAGCCCAAGAGTTAGAGGTTGCTAGGTTGCTGTGAGCTGTGATGCCACAGCACTCTACCAAGGGCGACAAAGTGAGACTGCCTCAAAAATAAATAAAATAAAAATTTAAAAAGTAGTGAAATTGAGTAGGCTGTGCAGTCACTGGAGGCAAATGGCATCAACTTATTGATGGAGTGCATTTATTAAGGAGTTTGAGAAGCACACAGAAAATAGCTCAGTGGCTTGGAAAGGCCTGACAGTAGGAGAACTAGGCTTCATTGTAAGGATTCTTACAACAAGAAAGACTGTTTAGGCTCAGCGCCTATAGCTCAACCGGCTAAGGCGCCAGCCATGTACACCTAAGGTGGCGGGTTCGAATCCCCAGCCCGACCCGCCAAACAACAATGATGGCTGCAACCAAAAAATAGCCGGGTGTTGTGGCGGGCGCCTGTGGTCCCAGCTGCTTGGGAGGCGGAGGCA
>NW_003852689.1:481613-488300 GCF_000181295.1 Otolemur garnettii
CCACGGCACTCTACCCAGGGGGACAGCTTGAGGCTCTGTCTCAAAAAAAAAAAAAAAAAAAGAAAGAAAGACTGTTTAAAATAATAATAAGGGCGGCACCTGTGCCACCTCATACCAAAGGTGGCAGGTTTGAACCCAGCCCCAGCCAAACTGCAATAAAAAAATAGCTGGGCATTGTGGCAGGCACCTATAGTCCCAGCTACTTGGGAGGCTGAAGCAAGAGAATGGCCTAAGCCCAAGAGCTGGAGGTTGCTGTGAGCTGTGAGTGATACCGCGGCACTCTACCAAGAGCAACAAAATGAGACTCTGTCTCTAAAAAAAAAAAAGAAGAAGAAGAAGACTCATATTATCTTGAGAAGAATTTTGGATGCTTGGGCTGACGAAGAAGGAATGAACCATTTTCCTAGCAACTCCCAGCTGAACTATTTCAGGACATGTATCCACTGAAATGTATTTTATTTTCAAGGTGGAGAGAGATATCATCTTACTGTTTCCTAAATCCTCTGTAGGATCTGATAGTCTATGCCTTGTTTACAAATAATGCAGAATTGACATTTTGAGTGTTTACCAGAGGGGCCAGCCAGTGTGGGGCAGGCGTACTACCCTGGAGGAGGGATGATTTGGGCAGGTACAGATCCAAGGGCTGTCATTTAAGGAAGAGCTTGGGTTTTGTTTTCTTGTTGTTTGTTTTGTTTTGAGACAAGGTCTCACTTTGTCACCCTCAGTAGAGAGCTATGCTGTCATAGCTCACAGCAACCTCAAACTCTTGGGCTCAAGAGATTCTCTTGCCTCAGCTTCCTGAGTAATTGAGATTACAGGTGCCCACCACAACACCCAGCTATTTTTAGAAACAGGGTCTTGCTCTTGCTCAGGCTGGTCTCAAACCTGTGAGCTCAGGCAATCCAACCCCCTGGGCCTCCCAGAGTGCTAGGATTACAGGCGTGAGCCACTGTGCCAGCCAAGCTTGGGGTTTTGGGTTTGGTTGTTTGGTTTCGTTTGGTTTTGTTCAGTTGGTGGGAGGGGCTGTTTGTTTCTTTGTTTGTTTTCTTTTTTTTGAGACAGAGCCTCAAGCTGTCCCCCTGGGTAGAGTGCAGTGGCATCAAAGCTCACAGCAACCTCCAACGCCTGGGCTCAAGCGAGTCTCCTGCCTCCACCTCCCAAATAGCTGGGACCACAGGTGCCTGCCACAACACCTGGCTGTTTTTTGATTTCAGCCATCATTGTTGCTTGGCGGACCCGGGCTGGATTCAAACCTGCCACCTTAGGTGTATGTGGCTGGTGCTTTAGCCACTTGAGCCACAGGCACTGAGCCTCTTTGTTTGTTTTCAAGTGAAAAAAACCCTGAGAGTTTGTGCTGACATCCTTCACAGAGAAGGCAGACAATCTTAGGCTCATTGTGAAGTGTTGTTACATCAATAAAGCTATTAGAATATATTAATATTTTTTAAAAGGGTATATAAGATAGAAGAACAGAGGGAAGCAAAGCTTTAAAGATACCTAACAGAGTTTCAAAGGATGAATATGAATATCCCAGCCGTCAATAAGGGAAGGATGTTCAAAGCACAGGGGACAGCTTATGCAAAGGTGCAGAGGCATGAAATGTCCTGCTTTTTTGAAGCACCAGGCTCTAAGGGTGGAGGGAACACAAGAAGGATTTCCCCTGAGGAGCACTGATGGCGATGGAACAGAGGAGGTGGAGACTTTTAGGGTGATACCCGGATAGATAACTGACTAGATGTGGGGGAGAAGGGTATGGATGACTAAAGAACCAAGTGCGGGTCTGAGCCAGGAGGTAATGAGTTCAGTTTGGGTTCACAGAGTTGGAGGTGTGGGAAGAGTAAGGAGTGGGACTTTAAGTGAGATGTGAGTGGAGTGCTCCAAGGGAAGGCTGGGACAAGAATGGGCAAGCTGTCAGTGTGTTGGGCAGTAAAAGCCATGGTCTGGGAATGGAGAAGAGATTCTTTAAGCCAGAAGGATAACTTCTCTGTGAACCTCAGAACCACTATCATCCAACTGCAAGCCTGCGAATGATATTTCTCATATGCCAGCTAAGAATGTGGATCAGGGAGTTAAAGCCAGAATCCCCCAAAAGTCATCAGCAGTATCTCACATAAAAATCTACATGTAAATTTTCATAGAAGCTTTATTTATTTATAATTGCCAAAAACTAGAAACAACCAAGATGCCTTTGAATAGAAGAATGAATAAACAAACTTTGCTACATTCATACAATGGAATATTATTTGGTAATATAAAGAAATTAGCTATCAAGTCATAAAAAGACCTGGAATAACCTTACAACATTCTGGAAAACACAAAACTGTAGAGACAATAAAATAATCAACAGATGCCAGGGGTTCAGAGGTGGAATGAATAGTCAAGCACAGGGGATTTTTAAGGATACTAAGAACACAGGATATTTAGGGGAGGAAAATTCTAGTGGATAAAGCTCATTTTTATATTTCTCAAAACACATAGAAATGTACAGCACCAAGAGTGGATTCTAATGTATACAAACTTTAAAAAATCATTTACAAAGTTAGGGACTCCTAGGAAGTAATGCAGGCTATGAGAAGAGAATTTAATTATAGGAGGAGTATATGAATGTTTACAACAATTTCATTGAAGACGACTATGGGGAGGGAAGGGAGTGCTGACCTCAGAAAATTTTTGGTATGATTTGAGTCTTTAGACTAAAGGCAGTGCACATAAGCACTGTACTGTAGTTGAAAAATACTTGTTTCCAATGTGGGTACAGGTTGACAGCTCAAATACTGTCATGCATGTATAGTGGAAAAAAGCAATTAAGTAAATGGATATCAGATGTTTGGATATCACTGTTGTATTTGGGCTTGGGGGGGTTTGGAGTTTTTTTTGTTTTTTTTTTTTTTTTTTTTTAGACAGAATCTCACTCTGTTGCCCAGGCCAGAGTACCATGGTGTCAGCCTAGCTCACAGCAACCTCAAACTCCTGGGTTTAAGCAATCCTCCTGCCCCAGCCTCCCTAGTAGCTGGAACTATAGCCACAATGCCTGGCTAATTTTTCTATTTTAAGTAGAGAGAGGGTCTCGCTCTTGCTTGGGCTGGTCTTGACTTCCTAAGCTTAAGCAATCCTTGGCCTCCTACAGTGCTAGGATTATAGGTATGAGCTACCATGCCTGACCTGTTGAAGTAAGAGCTTACAGATAATCAAGGAGAGAAGGCTAGATCAAACCACATGGTGAAGAATTAGAGTTGGATGCAGCAGTATGAACTAAACTACATCAGTATGAAGTATATTTAGCTTAATGTAGGTACATATATATGTGTGTGTGTGTGTACATGCTAATAAAATGTATATTTTACTTTAACACCTGAGAGAGCCTAAAAGAAATGATACTATATCCCAATAGTCATGAGAACTCCTCCTGCCCAGATCTTGGTTTCTAATGCCCTTCTTCAGTAAAAAGAATTAGAGTTCCTTGGAGAAATGGCTGATTCTAGAACTGGGGCATTGGAAACATCTTGTACTACAAGAACAGAAAGATGGTTCGGTGCCTGTAGCACAGTGGTTATGGCGTTGGCCACATGCAACAAGGGTGGCAGGTTCAAACCTGGCCCAGGCCAGCTAAACAACAATAGTTGCAGTTGCAGTTGGCAGGTACCTGTGGTCCCAGCTACTTGGGAGGCTCAGGCAAGAGAATTGCCTGACCAAGAGTTTGAGGTTGCTGTGAGCTGTGACACCGCAGCATTCCACCAAGGGAGACAGAGTGAGACTCTGTGAAAAGAATGTAAAGACGTGCTAACCTCCATTATATAGAGCATGTGCCCTTTGGGGGTGTGTGCCACAAATCCCTCGACTCCCCACTGTTCCCCAACATGGAGCCCAGTGAGCTGGCTTACAGTGTGTTTTTTCTTTTTATTATGAAAAATTTCAAACATGCCCCAAAGCAGAAGTAATAGTAACAACCCTATTTCAGTTTCTTAGGCCTACTGTAACAAATTACCACAGATTAGGTGATTTAAAACAATAGAGATTTATTCTGTCACAGTTCTGGAGGCTAGAAGTCCAAAGTCAAGAAGTCATCAGGACCATGCCCCCTTGAAGGGTGTAGGGAAGAATGCTTTCCTGGTTCTTCCAGCTTCAAGAAAACCTTGGCATTCCTTGATTTCTGTCAGCATAAATCTAATCTTTTTTTGCCTTCCCATGTACATGCTGTCTTCTTCCTGTGTCTCTGTTTCTTCAAATCTTTCTCTCTTTATCAGGACACCAGTCATTGGATTTGAGGCCCACCCTAATCCAGACCCTATTTCCAAATAAAGTCACATTCACGAGTACTGGGGGGGGGGTTAAGATTGTAATATACCTTTTGGGGAGACACAATTCAATATGTTACAAACTTTTAATTATCCATCACCTGGCTTACAAATTACCTACTACTATGGTTTGAAGGTTTGTCCCCTCCCAAACTCATGTTGAAAGTTAATTACCATTGTAACACCATTAAGAGGTGGACAATTAAAAGGGGATTAGTCCATGAGGGCTTTAACTTCATGAATAATGAATGAATTAATGCTGTTATCTTGAGAATGAGTTTGTTATCCAGGGAATGTATTCAGCCCTCTCTCTCTGTCTCTCCTTCCCTTTCTTTGCCCTTACACCATGTGATGCCTTCTGTCATTATGATGCACCAAGAAGACCCTTACAACAAGATGCCATTGATCTTGGACTTCTCAGAGCCTAGATCTATGAGAAATAAATTTCTGTTTATTGCAAATTACCCAGAATCAGGCTTGGCACCCATAGGACAGTGGTGAGGGTGCTAGCCACATATACCAAGGGTGGTAGGTTTGAACCCAGCCTGGGACAGCTAAACAACAATGGCAACTACAACAAAAAATAGCCGAGCATTGTGGCAGGTGCCTGTAGTCCCAGCTACTTGGAAGGCTGAGGCAAGAGAATTCCTTAAGCCCAAGAGTTTGAGGTTGCTGTGCACTATGATGCCAAGGCACTCTACTGAGGGTGACATAGTGAGACTCTGTCTCAAAAAATAAATAAATAAATAAATAAATAAACAAATTACCCAGAATCAGGTATTCTGTCAAAGCATAAAAAAAATGGCTCGGTGTCTGTGGCTCAAGTGGCTAAGGCGCCAACCACATACACCTAAGGTGGCGGGTTCGAATCCAACCCGGGCCCACCAAACAACAATGATGGCTGCAACCAAAAAATAGCTGGGCGTTGTGGTGGGTGCCTATGGTCCCAGCTACTTGGGAGGCTGAGGCAGAAGACTCACTTGAGCTCAGGAGTTGGAGGTTGCTGTGAGCTGGGATGTCACGGCACTCTACCCAGAGGGACAGCTTGAGGCTCTGTCTCAAAAAAAAAAGCATAAAAAAATGCCTATGTATTCCCAAACTTGTTTCATCTGTACATCCCACTCCCTACCCTTTGCTAGTTATTGTTTTTATGCAGCTTTATTGAGGTATTTCTATTATAAAATTCACCTCTGATAAGTATACAATTCAGTGATTTTTTTAGTAACTTTATATAGTTATGCAACTATCACTACAATTATTTTTTGTTTTTTGTTTTTTTTAGCAGTCCAAAATGAGTTTTATTTGAGGCCAGGCGAGGAAGAGGAGTATTATTTGACTGGGTAAAATATTCAGAAGTTTAGCAAACAATGACATAGATGTGACACAATGTCACACTGCCAGCTACCTTCACAATACTAGAATGCCATAGGAAAGAGGGGTAAGAGAGCTACAATGTTTATCCACATGTAGTTCCCAAGAGATGATTTTATTCATTCATTGATTTAATAAATAAATATTAATCAATACCCATTATGTGCCAGGCACTGACAAGAGACACTAAAGTGAATAAAATAAAATCCCTGCCCTCATGGAGGCCACATTCCACTAGAAGTCATCAATTCTCCCCAAATACAGAGTGCATTCTGTGTTTCTGTGTGGCATTTACTGAGGTAGGCATCAGATTAAAAGAGTGAAGTCACATATTTGCTGGGAAAGTACTTGGAGACAGTACTCACTGCACTCATTTGCTAGGTACTCCAATAAGTTCTTTTTTTTTAATTTTCTTTATAATTATTTTTTATTAAATCATAACTTTGTACATTGATGCATTTATGGGGTTCAGGGTACTACTTCGATATACAATGTGAAATGTTTACATTGAACCAAGTAACACATCCATCACAATTATACTCATTTCTTAATAATTTTGAAATGGAGGGTGGTGCCTGTAGCTCAAAGGAGTAGGGCACCGACCCCATATGCTGGAGGTGGTGGGTTCAAACCCAGCCCTGGCCAAAAACTGAAAAAAAAAAAAAAAGATAATAGTTTTGAAACGTACCATTGCATCATGCACATTAGGTGAGGTCCCCCAAATACCCTCCCTTCTCCCACATCCCCCTCTCTCTCCTCTTCCCTTCTACTTTATGGACTATAGTTATGTTTTGCCATTCGTATAATTGTGTAGGTGGTTATATATTGACTTCATAGTAGTATCGAGTACATTGGACACTTCTTTTTCCATTCTTGTGATACTTTACTAAGTACAATTATTTTTGAATAGCACCATCACCCCAAAATGTTCCCCTGTTAGCATTTGCAGTCATCCCCACACCCACCTCTGGCCCAGGCAAATAGTGACCTGCTTTTCTGTCTCATAAATATGCCTTGTCTG
>NW_003852689.1:491978-494702 GCF_000181295.1 Otolemur garnettii
TCCAGATGGTCAATATCTGGTCATTGGGTCTGTTGATGGATTCACTGAAGTGTGGAACTTTACAACTGGAAAAATCAGGAAGTATGTTAAGTACCAGGCCCAGGATAACTTCATGATGATGGATGATGCTGTCTTCTGCATGTGTTTCAGGAGAGATACAGAAATGTTAGCAACTGGGCTCAAGATGGAAAAATCAAGGTATGGAGTTCAGAGTGAACAGTGTTTAAGGAGATTTGAGAAGGCACATAGTAAAGGTGTTACCTGTCTAAGCTTTTCTAAGGATAGCAGTCAGATCCTTAGTGCTTCTTTTGACCAGACAATTAGACTTCATCGTTTAAAATCTGGAAAAACCCTGAAGGAATTTCGTGGCCATTCATCTTTTGTTAACGAAGCGACATTTACACAAGATGGACATTATATCATTAGTGCATCTTCTGATGGCACTGTGAAGATCTGAAATATGAAGACCACAGAATGTTCAAATACCTTTAAATCCCTAGGCAGCACTGCTGGAACAGAACATTATGTTCAACAGCGTGATCCTGCTTCCTAATAACCCAGAGCACTTTGTGGTGTGTAACAGATCAAACACAGTTGTCATCATGAACATGCAAAGCCAGATTATTAGAAGCTTCAGCTCTGGTAAAAGAGAAAGTGGAGGCTTTGTTTGCCATGCCCTCTCTCCTCGTGGTGAATGGATCTACTGTGTGGGAGAAGAGTTAGTGCTCTACTGTTTCAGCATAGTCACTGGCAAGCTGGACAGAACTTTGACGGTTCATGAGAAGGATGTGATTGGTATTGCACATCACCCTCATCAGAATATGACTGCTACCTACAGTGAAGATGGACTCCTAAAGCTCTAGAAACCCTAATTCAACTTTTCTTTTTAAACTATGTAGGGAACTGGACACCATGCATGCATGCAGGAACAGTCAACGGTTTTTGGCGCATGCAAGGAAATGCTGAGATAGGGATAGCCTCCTGACAAACCTGGAGAGGTCTTGTGGTTTGAAGGCAAGCCCCCAGGCAAGATCGCTCTGGAGCAGGTCTTCAACACACACTCACACCATGACTGTCCCTCACAGAGAAGTGAAGAACCTCACTCCTAGCCTCTCAAATACTAACACAGCTCTTAATTATAACTCCTTTGTCACCATCTGTTCATTTGTTTCTTTCACCAGCCCTGAGCTCATGGAAAATAGAATGTCTTGTTCACCTTTGTTAAAAAATAATTTTTAAAAGTCCACTACCGGCTCGGCGCCTATAGCTCAACCGGCTAAGGCGCCAGCCACGTACACCTAAGGTGGCGGGTTCGAATCCCCAGCCCGGACCTGCCAAACAACAATGATGGCTGCAACCAAAAAATAGCCGGGCGTTGTGGCGGGCGCCTGTGGTCCCAGCTACTTGGGAGGCAGAGGCAGGAGACTCGCTTGAGCCCAGGAGTTGGAGGTTGCTATGAGCTGTAATGCCACGGCACTCTACCCAGGGGGACAGCTTGAGGCTCTGTCTCAAAAAAAAAAAAAAAAAAGTCCACTACCAGGGGCAGTGCCTGTGGCTCAAGGAGTAGGGTGCCAGCCCCATGTGCCAGAGGTGGTGGGTTCAAACCCAGCCCTGGCCAAAAACTGCAAAAAAAAAAAAAAAGTCCCCTACCAAATCTAAGTTTAAAACTATTATTTTTCCATGGAATGGCCTTATTATATATAAATCAGTTATCAATAGACACATGGGTTTACTTCTGGAATCTCAATTCTATTCCATTTATCTACGTATTCTTCCTTATAGCAGTATCATACTGTCTCAATTACTGTTGTGTTATAATATGTTTTGAAATCAGGAAGTATGAGTCTTCAAACTTTGTCATTTTAGGATTATTTTGATTATTCTGGGTCCTTTGTAATTACACATGAAATTTAGAACCAGATTGTCCCTTTCTACAAAAAAGCTAGCTAGAATTCTAATAGAGATTGTGTTGAATCTGTCAATGAATTTGAAGAAGATTGCTATTAACCAATATTGCTTTCCATTTCTGGACATGGGATCTTCTTCCATATATTTAGACCTTTCCCTTGTCTTTCAACAATAGTTTGTAGTCTTCAGAGTATAACTTTAACACATCTTTTGTTATATTTATTTCCAAGTATTTTATTCTTTTTGATATTCTTGTAAATGAATTGTTTCCTTTTCTTTTCTTTTTTTTAGTAGAGGTTTTTTTCTTTGCAGTTTTGGCCAGGGCTGGGTTTGAACCCGATACTCCCAGTATATGGGGCCAGCGCCCTACTCCTTGAACCACAGGGCCGCCCTTCTTTTTTCTTTGAGACAGAGTCTCACCCTGTTACCCTTGGAAGAGTGCCGTTACATCACAGCTCACAGCAATCTCCAGCTCTTGGGCTTAGGTGATTCTCTTGCCTCAGCCTCCCGAGTAGCTGGGACTATAGGCACCTGCCACAATGCCCAGCTATTTTTTTGTTGCAGTTTGATCAGGGCCGGGTTCAAACCTGCTACCCACCCTCAGTATATGGGGCCTGCACCCTACCCTCTGAGCCACAGGGGCCACCCTGGAATTGTTTTCTTAATTTCATTTTCAGATTATCCACTGCAAACATATAGATACACAATTAAGTTTTTGTATTTTTTTTTTTTTTTTGAGACAGAGCCTCAAGCTGTCCCCCTGGGAAGAGTGCCGTGGCATCACAGCTCACAGCAACCTCCAACTCCTGGGCTCAA
>NW_003852689.1:495070-496537 GCF_000181295.1 Otolemur garnettii
TGGGACTACAGGCTCCCGCCACAATACCTAGCTATTTTTTTGTTGCAGTTGTCATTGTTGTTTAGCTGGCCCATTCTGGGTTCGAACCCGCCAGCCTTAGTGTATGTGGCCAGCACCCTACCCACTGAGCTACGGGCGCCGCCCACAACACATGAACTTTTGAGGGACACATTGAAGCCATAGCATTTTGCCCCAGCACCCCAAATTCATGTCTTTATCACATATAAAACATATCTACTCCATGTCAGTAGTCCCAAAATATTACCTCAATCTAGCATCAACTCCATTGTCCAAAGTTCCAAGTCTTATCTAAATCAGATATGGGTGAAACTCAAGGCATGATTCACCTTGAAGCCAATTCTTTCGCTGCTTCAAGCCCGTGAAAACAAGTCATCTACTTCCAAAGTATGATAGTGGGACAGGCATAAGATAGACACATTTCCATTTCAAAAAAGAAACAGAAAGAAATTACAGGCTCCGAGTTAAGTCCAAAACCTAACAAGGAAAACAACAGTAAGTCATCCTTGACTCTTCTTACTTCTCAAACACACTGGTTCATGCTTTGGGCTCCTAAGGGCTCAGGCAGACCCACCCCTGTCACTTTGCTGGTCTCAACCCACACTTTAGCTCTCCCTCCCTGACAGTGCACATGAGTGCTACAGTTCCAGGGGCTTGGTGACACTCCACTCCCAAGGTTCCCCTAGTTATTTCCCTGTTGGGGACATTCTGACTCCACATTTTCATTCAGCATTGCCCTGTCAGGAACTCACAGTGGACCCGTGTTTCTGCCTGGGACCCCAAGCTACTCAATGCATCTTTGAAATTTAGGTGGAGGCTGCCATGCCCACATAAGTCTTGTGTTCTACGTGCCTGCAGAATTAACTTCCCATGGTTACCAAAAAAGCTTATAGTTTGTATCTTCCTGAGCAACAGGTCAAGCTGCACCCGGGGCCATTTGAACTACAGCTGGAGTGGGAGGAGCACTCCACTGGAATGCAGAGAGCAGAGTTCCAAAACAGTAAACCCATAGAGGGCACTCTAGCCCCCCTCCAAAATAATTCTGTCCTTCTTGTCCTCTGGGCCCATGATGGGAGGAGCATGTGATGAGAGCTCTTGATCTCTGGAGTCTTTCTCTCCTTCTCCTGATGATACCTTGCTAATCTCCATAGTAAATGATGTCTGGGTATTCTCTGTTAGTATTTCTTCTGATCCACCTTTTTTAACTATTTACATGTTCAGGCTGAGAGTTTTCCAAATCTTTCCACTTTGCTTCCCTTTTGATTATAAATTGACTTTAAGTTAGTTTTTTCTCTCTCCAAAATGTTTATTTTTTTTTGAGACAGAGCCTCAAGCTGTCCCCCTGGGTAGAGTGCCACGGCATCACAGCTCACAGCAACCTCCAACTCCTGGGCTCAAGCAAGTCTCCTGCCTCAGCCTCCCAAGTAGCTGGGACCACAGGCACCTGCC
>NW_003852689.1:497987-500594 GCF_000181295.1 Otolemur garnettii
GTTGAGCTATAGGCGCCTAGCCTAAACCATTAATTCTTTAATCCACAAATGGGTTAATCCATTACTTCATGAATGGGCTAATCCATTAATCCATGAGAATGGGTTAAACCATTCTTGAGGTCAAAGACCTCATTACCCAATCACCTCCCAAAGGCCCCACCTCTTATTACAGTTACCTTTAGGATTAAGCTTCCAAGATGTGAACTTTCAGGGGCATGGTCAAACCATAGCAGAAGGAAAAGCATCCATCCAGTCTTTTCAGCATCAAATATAATTGTTAGGGTGGAAAGCCCACTAGATGCTCTATAAAAGCATATGATTTATTTTATCTTCTTAGAAAGAGGGAGGGAGTGAGGGAGTGAGAGTGGAGAAAGAGCAACAGAAAAGAGAACGGAGAGACAGCATGGCATCCCAAAGAAGGAAAGAAGAAAAAGGTCAGCAGTGAGCCCATGTGGCTAGCTGAATTAAAGGGGGCAAAGAGAAAAAAAGTGATTATAGCCCAATTCACATACTACTATGAAACTGCTCCATCCAGCTTTTCCTCTGGCAGGATGATAAGCAGCTGTCTTTCTGGTGGAGACAGACTTATCACAGGTGTTTTTGATCCTGTTGGTGGTATTGCCCTCAAGAAAGGATTTTGGGCAGGGTATGAAGCCTGCCTGATGCTGGCACCCTAGTGTTAATCCAGGGACAACTCAAGAACACTTGAGGAACAGATTCTGAAAGACAATGAGCTGGTGAATGTAAAGAGAAAGATTTACATTTCCTTTTTGTTTTCTGGGCTCCTTTTAGATGTTGTGAAACTGAGCTCCACAGGGTGCCTGAGAGAGAGAGAGAGAGATTTTTACTGAAATCTATACTGAAAACTGAGTTAATAATTTTCTGTTATTTCACTATCAAGACCAACCATACTTTTAATAATGTTAACCGTAGGTTTTTCATAGATGTCCTTTATCAGGTTGAGGTAGTTCCCTTCTGTTCCAACTTTGTCAAGTGTTTCTATCATGAAAAGGTTTTAGAGGTTGTCAGATGCTATTCTAAATCTATTATGATTGTATTCTTTTTGTTCTTTATTCTATTGATATAATGCATTATATGAATTGATTTTTAGATGCTAAACAAGCCTCACATTCTATGATATATCCCACTCAGTCATATTGTATAATTATTATACATTATTGTATTCTAGCACATTTTTAATTGTGTTGCCTTCTAATTATTGAGTTATAAGAGTTCTTTATAGGCCAGACATGGTGGCTCATGCTTGTAATAGCACTCTGGGAGGTCAAGGCAAGTAGATTGCCTGAGCAAGAGCCAGACCCTCGTCTCTAAAAATAGCTGGGTGTTGTGTGGGCACCTGTAGTCCCAGTTACTTGGGAGGTTGAGGCAAGAGGATTGCTCAAGCCCAGGAGTTTGAGGTTGCTGTGAGCTGTGACACCATGGCATTCTACTGAGGGTAACAAAGTGAGACTCTTGTCTCAAAAAAAAAAAAAAAGAGTTCTATATATATTGTGGATGCAAGTCCTTTATCGAAAACATTATTTGAAAAGATTTTCTCTCAAATCTTTTATCTTTTTATCCTCTTATGAGTCTCTCACAGAACAAAAGTTTTACATTTTGTTAAGTATAATTTATCATTTTCTTATTTTATGGATAGTCATTTTAGTGTCATGTCTAAGAATTCTTTGCCTAGGGCTGGGCTCTGTGGCTCATGCCTGTAATCTTAGCACTCTGGGAGGCCAAGGCAGGTGGATTTCCTGAGCTCACTGGTTCAAGACCAGCCTAAGCCAGAGGGAGACCCCCATCTCTAAAAATAGCTGGGAGTCGTGGCAGGTGCCTGCAATCCCAGCTACATGGGAGACTGAGGCAAAAGACTCACTTAAACCCAAGAGTTTGAGGTTGCTGTGAGTTGTGATATCACATCATTCTATCGAGGGTGACAGTGAGACTCTGTCTCAAAAAAAAAAGAATTCTTTGCCTAACCCAAGATCACAAAGGTTTCTCCTCTGTTTCCTTCTAGAAGTTTTGTTAGCTCTTAAATTTGTATCTGTGATTCATTGTCAGTTCACTTTTCTGTATAGTGTGAGTTAAGGCTGTAAATTTATCCTTTTGAATATTAATATCCAATAGCCCCAGAATCATCCATTGAAAAAACTCTTTTCCTTATCAAATTGCCTTGACACTTTGTCAAAATCAGTTGATCATAAATGTAAGAGTTTGTTTCTGGACTCTTGATTTGGTCCCAATGATTTGTCCCACCAGTATCCTAGTATCACAGTATCACACAGAAGCTTTATAGTAAGGTTTGAATTTCTATGATATAAGATCTCCAACTATTCTTCATCCATATTCTTTTAGCTATTTGGGGCTCTTGCATTTTCATATAAATTTTAGGACCCACATAACAATTTCCACAAAAAATCCTGCTGAGATTTTTATAGGCATTATGTTGAATATATCAATTAATTTGGGAAGAATGACTATTTGACAGTATTGAGTCCATGAACATTATTATCTTTCCATCTGTTTAGATATTCTTAAATTTCTCTCAGTGATGTTTTGTATTTTTAGTGTATGAGGCTTGCAGTTCTTTTTTTTTTTTTTTTT
>NW_003852689.1:501957-503606 GCF_000181295.1 Otolemur garnettii
GCGCCGAGCCTGTCCTTTATTTTCATTGGCCCCATTTTATTTTATTTTTTTAATGCTCAAAGAGCTTCTCTCATTCCTGTTATCATCCTGACACCTGTGGGCCTTTGCAAGCCTTTGCATTTACATAGAAGGAAAAAGTGGCCGTCACTCTTCCCTACCACAGGATGTCAATGTCTTTTCACTGTTTTCTCCCTCAGCTCCCGTGGCGAATTCATTATGTAGGCAGAAGACTGATGCTTTTCCTCTGGGGCCCTGGGTCCTGTCTGTCAGCACTGAGGAGGCAGTAGTTCTGGAAGAGGCACTCTGGCCCTGCCTATCCAGAGCAGAAGATCTGTAGTCTTCTCGGGTTTCAGAGCCATTCTACTGCAGGCAAGTAGTGTCTATTGCCCAGTCCTGCACCCCAGATGCCCTTTCCTCTCTCCTGTGGCTTGCTGGAGATATGAAGGCAGAGGGCAAGGCCAGCCTGCAAAGTCAGAATGGAGGGTCACTGAATGTAAGCTGGGTCAGAGAAGTCTGTGCTTCCTTTATCTGCCCAGGGCCTCCTGGGGCATGATCTTTCTCAGATACCTCAGACAGGTATAAGGAGATGCTGGACTCAAAGACAGAACAGTCATCCTGCTCCCACTTTCTCCGACTGCCCATATCTAACACAAGCCTCTTAGAATACCATCCACCCACCTCAGATAACTTACAGCCAGCTGCCTCATCCAGGTCAAACAAACATAGGGCCCTGCCCTAAATGTGAGTGAAGCAGGAGTTCCACCTGAGGAGGACAGTTCCTCCACCCTTTATGCCCACATCAGAACCTACCTGCCCTTTCAGGGAACCCACTCACCTCTGAGGCCCACACAATCCCCCCGAGCATGAATCTTCCCACTTCAAAGATGAAAAAACTGAGGCAAGGTCACACAGCTTGTAAGTGACAAAGACAGCATTTGAACCCAGGAGCCCATGTTCGGTGACCTTTCCATTGGTACAATGGGTTCTGAATGACTTTCGTTTACATTACCACCTTCATGATTTCTGCTGTATCTGTGTCCATTATTGTATACTTAATATTTTTCTTAAAATCAACTCACTTTTAAAAAAAGTATTTAAAAATAACTATGGATTCACAGGAAAGTACAAAAAAATGTACACAGAGCTCTCATGCACTCTTCATCCAGCCTCCCCCATATTAACATCTTACATAACTTTAATACAGTATCAGAACAAGGAAACTGATATTGCTACACTCTACAGAGCTCATTCCAATTTCTCCAGTTGTACACAAACTTGTGTATGTGTATGCAGTTTTATCACCTGTATAGCTTCATGTAACCACAGTCAAGATACTTGGCTGTAATATCTCCATGAGACATACTCGTGCTACCCTTTGTAGCCACTTCCACCCCACCCCAATCCCTAACCCATGGCAACCACTGATCTATTCTCCATCTCTCTAATTACAAACATCATATAAATAGAATCATGCAGTATATATCCTTTTTAAGTTGGCTTTTTAAATTCAGCATGCTTTTTGAGGTTCATCTAGACTATATCATGTATTAATAGTTCAGATTTTTTTTTTTTTTTTTTGAGACAGAGCCTCAAGCTGTCCTCCTGGGTGGAGTGTTATGACATCACAGCTCACAGCAACCTCCAACTCC
>NW_003852689.1:503816-504793 GCF_000181295.1 Otolemur garnettii
CACTTGAGCCACAGGCGCCGAGCCAGTTCAGATTTTTTTAATGCTAAATATTATTCTACAGATATACCACAGTTTAACTATTCACCCGCTGAAGGACATTTATTTGGGAGCATTTCTAGTTTGAGACTATACATTAGGAATAAAGCTGCTGGGGACATTTGCGTATGTGTTTCTGCAAGAAAATAAGTTTTAATTTCTCAGGAATACTAAGAAAGCAATTGTTGGATCATATAGTAAGTCCATGTTTAGTTTTAAAAGAAACTGCCAACCTATTCTCCAGAAGGGCTGTACCATTTTATTTTATATTCCCACCAGCAATACTAGTTTCCCCACCTCCACATCACAGTTAGCCATTCTCATAAGTGTGTAGTCATATCTCATTGTAGTTTTCATTTGCTTTTCTCTAATTGCTATTGATGTTGAACATCCTTTCATATGCTTATTTACCGTATTTATGTATCTTCTTTGGTGAAATGTCCATCTGTGCATATCTTTTGCCCATTTTCATTTCTTTTTTCTTTTTTTTTGTTTGCCCATTTTCTAATTGGATTGTTTGATTTTTTTGAATTTTTATTAAGGTTAAGGAATTTTCTTTATTTTTTATAAATTAAGACTATGTAGATTTCATATATTTCTGAATCGAAAACATCTTTGTCTTCACAGTATGAGTTAGAGAATATAGCCTGAGCTGAAAACCAAGAAACTAGAAAAGAAAGTGGTAATTTCAGTGATCTCTGTATTAAAAACTGGTTAGGCATTTTCTTTAAAAGTAGTTTTGGTTTTTTTTAATGTATGTTGTCATTCTTGGCACTGTTTCTAAAGAAAAATTCCTTTATCCCAAGCAAGAAAGTGCAAGAGGTGGAGTTTGGCTTTAAGAAATGTAGCTCGGCTCGACGCCTGTGACTCAAGCGGCTAAGGTGCCAGCCACATACACCTAAGGTGGCGGGTTCGAATCCAGCCTGGGCCCGCCAAACAAC
>NW_003852689.1:509070-510279 GCF_000181295.1 Otolemur garnettii
AAAAAAAACTTGCTGAATATTTTTTGTCTTAGACAGAATCTCGCCCTGGGTAGTGTACATCACAGCTCAGAGCAACCTCAAACTCTTGGGCTTAAGCAATTCTCTTGCCTCAGCCTCCCAAGTAGCTAGGACTACAGGGGCCTGCCACAATGCCCAGCTACTTTTTTCGTTGCAATTGTCATTGTTGTTTTAGCTGGTCCAGGCTGGCTTGGAACATGCCAGCTTTGGTATATGTGGCCGGCGCCCTACTTACTGAGCTACGGGTGCCTCTAACTTGCTAAATTTTTTTTTTTTATTATTATTGAATGGTAACTATGTACATTAATGCACTTCTGGGGTACAGTGTGGGGTTTTCACACACAATCCGAAATACTTCCATCAAACTGGTCAACACAGCCTTCATGTCATTTTCTCAGTTATTGTTTTAAAACGTTCACATTCTATTCTTAGAAAGATTCACTTGTACCCCTGTAAGATAAATCTCAGAAATGATCCCTCCAATCCTCCTCCCTCCACCCATTCCCCCCTCCTCTCTCCCTCCCCCCTCCCCATGACTTGCTAAATTTTTGACAGGAATTTTATTAAATATATAAATGAATTTAGGGAGAATTGACAGACATATTTACTATGTTGAATATTTCAATCCATGAACATGATTTGATTTTTTTTTATTTGATTGTTTTTGAAATGGGGTATTGCCCTGTTGCCTAGGTTAGAGCACAGGGACACAATCATAGCTCACTACAAACTCAAATTCCCGGGTTTATGCAGTCCTCCTTCCTCAGCCTCCTGAGTAGCTTGGACTACCCGCATGCACTGCCACACCCAGCTAAGTTTGTTTATTTTTTGTAGAGACAGTGTCTCACTATGTTGCCCAAGCTGCTATCAAATTCCTGGCCTCAAGCAATTCTCCCATCTCGACCTCCCAAAGTACTGGGATTATAGGTATAAGCCAGCATACCCAGCTCATGAACATGCTATTCCTATCCAAGCATTTAGTCTTTTTTCATTTTCCCCTAAATTTTACAATTTTTGTTAGACAAATACAGTTCATATTTTGTTAGATTACATTAATTAATTTTCAAATAATGAACCAGTCTTGTAAGCTGGAAAAAAAAAATCCCCTTTGTCTTGATACACTACTAGTCTTTTTACACTTTATTGGATATAACTGGTGAAAATTTGTTGAAGAACAACCATTATGGAAAG
>NW_003852689.1:510866-513350 GCF_000181295.1 Otolemur garnettii
AAAAAAAAAGGGGGGAAATCCAATGTACTCAATACTAATATGAAACCAATATATAAACAACTACACACCCACAGGACAGATAAAACACAATTATAGTCTAGCAAGGAGAAGAGGAGGGAAAGGAGAGGAGATAGGAGAGAGGGAGATTGGCAAGATCTCATCTAATGTTCGGCACACCCCCTAGGAGAAGGGCTCAACTACAACTTGAACTTTACCTTAGAATTGAAAACAATGTAACCTAAACAATTGTGCCCTCATATTGATTTGAAATTTAAAAAAAAATTTTTTGTTGAAGATTTTTTCACCTACATTTATGAGAAATATTTTTAGTTCTCTATTTGCGCTTTGTGTTTGCTGTCAGGATAATATTAGCCTCATAAAATGAGTTAGGAAACAATCCCTCCTCTTTTATATTCTGGAAGAGATTGTATAAAGTTGGTGATAATTATTCTTTTAATCTTAAGTAAAAATTCTACAGTGAAACCATCAGGACTTGGAGTTTGGGGGAATTTGTAGCGAAAGTTTTAAAACTATAAATTCAATTTCTTTAAGAATTATTAAAGTTACATATTTCATCTTGGATGAGTTTGGGTAGTTTATGGTTTTTAAGAAATTGGTTCATTTCTTCGAAGTATTAGAAGATCTTAGAAGTAATATTGTAAAATTGTAATATTCCTAGTTACCTTCTTAGTAGCTGCATAATCTGTTGTGATAGACCTTATATCTTCCTGATACTGGTGATACTTTTCTCCTTTTTGTCAGTGTTGGTAGAGATTTGTGCATTTTATTGATTTTTCCCCCAGTGAAACAGGTTTTGGTTTCATTAATCTTTTCTGTTTTCAATTTCTTTGACTTCTGCTACTATCTTTGTTATTTTCATTATTCTGCTTGCTTTGAGATTATTTTTCCCTTCTTTTTCTAGAAAAAGATTATTGATTTGAAACCTTTGCTAATTTCTTTTTTTTTTTTTTTTTTTTGAGACAGAGTCTCACTATGTTGCCCTCACTAGAGTAATATGGTGTCACAGCTCACAGTCATCTCAAACTCTTGGGCTTAAGTGATTCTCTTGCCTTAGCCTCCCAAGTAGCTGTAACTACAAGTGCCTGCCACAATGTCCAGCTATTTTTCTGTTGTAGTTGCCATTGTTTAGCTGTCTCGAGCTGGGTTCGAACCCACCAGCCTCAGTGTATGTGGTGGGCGCCCTAACCACTGAGCTACAGGCACCAAGCTGTCTTTGCTAATTTCTTTTTCTTTTTTTTTTTTTGGAGACAGAGCCTCAAGCTTTCCCCCTGGGTAGAGTGCTGTGGCATCACAGCTCACAGCAACTTCCAACTCCTGGGCTCAAGCGAGTCTCCTGCCTCTGCCTCCCAAGTAGCTGGGACCACAGGCGCCTGCCACAACACCCGGCTATTTTTTGGTTGCAGCCATCATTGTTGTTTGGCGGGCCCCGGCTGGATTCGAACCCTCCACCTTAGGTGTAAGTGGCTGCCGCATTGGCCACTTGAGCCACAGGTGCTGAGCCGCTAATTTCTAATGTAAATGTATATTGCTATAAATTTCTCTCTCAGCACTGCTTTAGCACATGGATTTTCACATGTTGTGTTTCCATTTTTATTCAGTTCTATATTTTTTTAAAGTTCCTTTGCTATTTCTTCTTTAACCTATGAACTATTTAAAAGTGTACTGTTTAATTTACAAGTGTTTGGAGGCTTTCCTGGGTTTTTTTTTTTTCCCCTGTTAATGGTTTCTAGTTTGATTTCATTATGGCCAAAATATGCTACATGATTTCAATTTTCAAAAAATTTGTTAAGGTTTCTTTTATAAGCCAGGGAATGGTTTGTATTCCTTGATAATGTTCCTTTGGTTTTTGAAAAGAATATATATTGTGCTGTTATTAGGTAGAGTGTTCTATAAATGTTCATTAGATTTTTTGGTTGATGAAATTAATCACTTGTACCTCTTTGCTGACTTTCTGCCTAGTAGTTTTATCAATTGCTGAGAATTAAGTGTTAATGTTCCTAACAATAATTGTGGATTTGTATATTTCTCCTTCCAGTTCTTTCAGATTTTGCTTATATATTTTGAAGTTGTGATGTTTGGTGCACACACATTTAGGATTGCTATATCTTCTTGGTAGACTGACTACATTTATCATTATGTAATGTCCCTCTTTGTCCCAAGTAATTTTCTTTGCAATGGTCTACTTTGTCTGCCATTGATATAGCCACCCTGAGTAGAATAAACTCCCAAATGATCTAAGGCCATTTTGTGCTGAGAACACTCTAGAATGGGTCTTGGTGTTGGTCACTTGACCATATCGCAGGCCTAGATGGTGATTAGGTTAAAATTATCAAAGTGGCTAGCTATGCCTTAGCACAGCAGGTGTGTGGAAGCTGTGTGTCTCACTGCAAGCACCAGGCCAAGTGCTTATACACATGTACACTTACCTTAGATACCAACCCACTTATGTGACTGCTTGCTGGC
>NW_003852689.1:513634-514793 GCF_000181295.1 Otolemur garnettii
TTGAGCTATAGGCGCCGAGCCTGCATGTTTACTTCTTTACAGACTCTCTCTGCCTATGCAATTACTGTACATCTGACCCAGTTACTCAAGCACATGCTTCCCCACTTATCTACTTGTACACTTACCTGTCTAACTGTTCTGGTAACATGCTACATGTTTACCTTCTTTCATATGTCCCTTTCATGCTTGCACTCTCACGTGCTAACATGGTTACACACATCCTTGCATATCTGCTTTTCCTATTACCTGCTTACCCTTCACACAGTTACACACTTATCCCTAAACGTGCTGACACAATTACATACTGACATGATTATGAGCTTACATATGAATGTTTACCCACTTACATGGCTTCAGCCTACCCTTCATGGTAGGGCCCAGCTGCAAAGACATCCAGTGTGGAAAGGCGGAGGTGGGGCTGGATTTCAGAGAAGGAAGGCTAACAGTCACGCCTCCAGCAATCAGGCCCACTCTCATCCCTGGCGCCTGCCTCATACCAGCCTCTTTTTGCAGGAGCACCTGTCCACACCTCCAGCAGTTGCCAACATATTTCCTGTGGTCTGGACATCTTTGTGAGGTTTCTTCCTTCTTCTCCATGTGCATTAAGTTGGAAGGAAAATAACCAGCATATGGGGAACTTGTGCATTTGTGACCTTATGTGTGATGTCTTGTGTATTCTCCTCCTCAGCCTTTTGGTGACTGGCCTGATCAGATTCATGTGGCTGCCCCTGCTATAAGTCAGAGCTGATTGGTTGGTGCATTCTGGCTCATGGGGGAATATTTGGGGATCTCCCCCAAGGAAGAGTACCTTGAGTGTAGCTGGTGCCAGGGAGGGGAAGAGCTCTGGATCAGGAGTCCATAGGTCGGAATTGATTGCCAAGGTGGGCCTGTTCTGAGCTGTGTAACTTTGAGGAGTCACTCATCCCCTCTGAGTTTCCATTTACTCTTTGAGAGGATGGGGTAACTGGTAACATAGAGAGGCAGAGAATGGGTTCTCTGTTCTGCCTTTATCTTCTTTTTTTTTTTTTTTTTGAAACAGAGTTTCAATTATTGACGCTTGGTAGAGTGCTGTGAAGTCACAGCTCACAACAACCTCCAACTCCTTGGGCTTAGGCGATTCTCTTGCCTCAGCCTCCCAAGTAGCTAGGACTACAGGTGC
>NW_003852689.1:517694-521706 GCF_000181295.1 Otolemur garnettii
TAGGCACCCGCCACAGTGCCCGGCTATTTTTAGAGACAAGGTCTCACTCTCGCCCAGGCTGGTCTGGAACCTGTGAGCTCAGGGCAATCCCCCCACCTCGGCCTCCCAGAGTGCTAGGATTATAGACATGAGCCACCACGCTTGGCAAGCCTGGGTGGATTTTCATCTTGAATCTATCTCTGCTAACCATCTGTGTGGCCTTGGAAAGCCACCTAACCTCTTTGAGCACCAGTTTCCCCTGTAAAATGGAGATAATTATATTACCTATTTCATAGGAGTGTGATGCAAATTAAGACAGTATGTGAAAAAAATGTTTGAAACAATGCTGGGCACATCGTTAAGTGCCTATATAGTATATGGAATGACAAATTAATCTCAGTTAGAGACTGAGGACTGGGACTTTCCTGGTTTTACCATTAAAAATCCTGCACTCCAGGAAATCCCTTAGCTGGCCAAAGCATGACCATTGGTTATCCTAAGTATGGGTGTGTATTTAATTATTTTTTTAAAAAACTGTCTCCATTACTGTTTAGTAACCGTATTAAATGCTCAGTTTGACTTTTCATTACTTAGTTGTTTTCATGAGGAAGGATTACTAACAAATTGATTACTCAAATGAGATCACTGGGAATATCTCTAACCTACTTTCTAATAATGAAGCTGTTGGTTATTTTTTATCCATTTGTACCAGGAGGCCCACAACACCTCTATTTGGAGATTGCTTTTGTAGCAGTTTGTCAGTAGATGACTCAAACTCGAAACTCTGATTCTTATTTCAAAAAGTTTATATTTGAAACAGTCCTCTACCGCTTCAGACTGATTTTTCCCCAGTAAGACAGAATCTTGGAGCTTGACTGTTTAGGAAACTTTTACTCCAACCATGACATTTTCCAAATGGGAAAACCAAGGCCCATAGAAGCCTGCTGACTTTCCTGAGGTCACACCGTAGTAAAGGATGGCCCTGAGACTCATACCCAGGGTTCCTTCTGGGGCAAAGGCTCTCTTTCAGCGGTTCTCAAACTGGGTTCCACCCCTAGTGGCGCGTTTCCTAGAGAAAGTGGGTGGTAAGGGAATGAGGGAAGCCACATCACTAGGCAACTCCCACTTCTCCTCCTTCCATCCTACAAGCTGCACTTTTACTGTTTTGTACATTGACCTTCAACTTAAGTAGCTTCTACAGAGGAGTTCATCCACTGAAATAAATTTTTTGAAAGCCATTCAATTATGTCATAGGATTTACACATTTCCTTCCCTGGAAAATTTTTGTTCCTGTGGAGAAAACTTAGCTTTTTCTTTGAACCACATTTTCCCCCTCTCCAGCAGATTTTTACATAGTTGGAAAAACAGAGGCATGGGTCCTTTAAAAACTAGCAGTTAAACTGAAAAGTTCATTCACACAAGAAAACTGAGTGAGTCAAGATGTCAGTAACAACTGACCCAGATGTGTAATCTAAGCTCATTGCTTAGAAAAATATCACTTGGAAAAATGCTGCCATTTGGGGGTCACTTGATAGAAACTGAAAGTGAAAGCATAGGAGAGCCCCAAAGTCCCCAGGGAACAGGATGAAGTGGGGTGACAGCAAGACCATCTAGAGCCCAGGTCCAAGGAATATGGGGAGGGAGGGGGCCAGGGAGACTGTTGGCAGCTTATGCCTTTCCCCATGTGTCTCACTTTAAGCTGAAACAGACAAGACCCCAAACCAGAAAAACATCCTGCCTTGACCCCTCAAAGTGAAGAAAGACAACAAGAAATGCAGCAAAACGAAGTGCACAGCCTTTGTCCACAAGGTTCTGAGCTCTTCCTGGAGAGAGAGGGTCATGGCTTCATGGAAGAGCCAAGAGGCATGAATGACCTGATTCTTCAGAATAGAGGGATGTGAACCTGGGCTTAGTACTTGATGGACCTCGATCTGAGTCCCAGTTAAGCTACTCACAGGCTGTGCAACTTCAGGGATGTTTTCTCACCTCTCTGAGCATCTATACGCGTTGGTAAAATGTAGATTGTAATGATACCTACCTTGAAGAGCTAGACAAGGATTAGAAAAGAGGAGAGTTCTGCTTCTTACAATGTTCCTGTGCCAAGGAAGTAGCTACAGCCGCTATTTATTAAGTACCTACTAGGTTTCCATCTGTGAACCCCAGAGCCTGAGGTCCTCACTACAGGGCTGCTTGATGTTTATGAGGGATTCTACCTGGTGCTGGAGGGTATTCAGAATAGAGCTGTCTCTATCATAATTTGTTTTTTTGGTTTTGTTTGTTTGTTTGTTTTTGTGTTTTTTGAGACAGAGCCTCAAGCTGTTGCCCTGGGTAGAGTGCTGTGGCATCACAGCTCACAGCAACCTCCAACTCCTGGGCAAAGAGAATCAAGTGATTCTCTTGCCTCAGCCTCCCAAGTAGCTGGGACTACAGGTGCCCGCCACAACGCCTGGCTATATTTTGGCTGTAGTTGTCCTTGTCTTTTGGCAGGCCCAGGCTGGATTCAAACTCATTAGGCTTAGTATATGTGGTTGGCACCTTAGCTGCTTGAGCTACAGGCACTGAGCCTCTATCATAATTTGGAGCCAAAACAGATTTGCATCAGAGGACACTCAGTCTTTGCCATAGGTGATTGAATGTTTGGCCAGCTGCTGGCATACAATAGGGACTCAAGAAATATGAATGACTGACGCATAATGGAAGAAATTAAAGAAAGACTGAATGCCCCTGTTGATGAATATCTCCCTCTGGATGGTGGGATATTTAAAAAAAAAAAACAACTCAGGAATTCATGAACACATTGTTGAATAAAATATGCCAGATACAAGAGAAGGTCCTGGGTGATGGCATTTGTATAAAGTTCTAGAACAGGCAAGATAAATCTTTGGTAAAGGGAGTCAGAATAGTAGTTACCTAGGAGATGTAAGAAACAGGCAAAGCTGTTCCTTGTCTAGTAAATATTTGTTTCCCCTGACCTTAGAGCCAGTGTAGTCACTCGATAAAGTTCTGGTCAATGATATGTAAATGGAATTGTTGGGTAACAGCTGGGAAAGCCCTATTTTAATGACTAGTTCATACTCTACCCCCTTGTGTCCTTTTCCTCCTGTCTAATCTATGAATATAGATGCAATGGCTGGATCCCTGGCTGCTGTTTTGAATCATGAGGACTAGAACCCTACCTAATACTGGAAGAGCTGAGAATTAGATTGCTGGCTGCTCTATAGATCTGTCCCACCAGGACTGAATGGTCACATGCTCAACTCTGGTATTCTTTGATACGATTTAGAAAAATAAATGTCTGTCTTGGGTCAGTGACTATTACTTACAGATTTTCTGCTTTATGTAGCTGAACCTATTCTCACTGCCTAACACCCCAATGGGGTTAGTTCTATTACTGTTATACAGAGGAGTCATATGGCTGGAAATAGGACTGGGATATGAATCCCAGACAATGAAGAAATTCTTTTCATGGAGGCTGCTAGGCACATATCACTCCCTATCTTCTCCTGCCTAATTCATGGGCAGGAGACAATAGAGCCCATGATCACAGGACTAAGAGAGTTACAATCATAGGCTCAACAATAAAGCTCCCACCATCATGTCACTGACCTCTCCCATAGAGAATGGGAGGTGGATTCACATCCCCATTTTATACTTGAGAGAATCTAGGGCACTAATTCACTTGCCTGGTGTCACAGAGCCAGGAAATGGTGCAGCTTGGGTTTGAACCAGGGCCCCCTGTCAACAGAGCCCAACTTCTTAAGCCTTCAGCCACATTTCTGCCTCAAGGCCATGTAGCCTAGTCTCCCATCAGCCTCTTAAGAGTCCCTGCCAAAGGACCAGCCAGCCTTCATCTTGCATCTCCGACAACAGAGCATATTACTTCACAGGCCTGCAAAGAAGACTGGAAGGAAGGGTTCTAGTTCCTGTCCCAGCCTCTTCTTCCTCTTGTCTGGCCTCAGCCATCCTGTGACTGACCCAGCCTGGGGACTTTTCCCTAGAAGTAGCAGTAATTTTTCTCCTTCTTGTTCATTCC
>NW_003852689.1:522043-523313 GCF_000181295.1 Otolemur garnettii
GGATTCGAACCCGCCACCTTAGGTGTATGTGGCTGGCACCTTAGCCACTTATGCCACAGGTGCCGAGCCGGGATAACATCTTTACAGTGTGTTCCTGTTTCTCTCCCCCTCCTTCCCTTCTCTTCCTCCTTTTTATTCTCTTCCTCCTCCTCTCTTCCTCACCATCCCCTGTCCCTTTGAAAAAGAGACAAGACTGTCATGGAGGACAGACAATTGGGCAACAGTTGAACAAAGGTAAATGTATTAATATATGCTCCGTAACCCAGCAATCTCTCTCTCTGCGCAGGTAACCAAAGATAGATGGGTAAAGAGCTGAAAGTGGAAGCTTTGTGAGAGTAAAAACTTGGGAACAACCTAAATGTCCATTGCCAGGGGACTAATTATGACATCAAAGTTTATTCATGCCAAGCACAGTGGTTCACACCTGTAATTCTAGCACTCTGGGAGGCCAAGGCAGGTAGATTGCCTGAGCTCAGCAAGTTAAGAGCAAGACCAGCCTGAGTAAGAGTACGACCCCTGTCACTAAAAAATAGCTGACCTGGCTGGGCACAGTGGCCTGTAATCCTAGCACTCTGGGAGGCCAAGGCGGGTGGATTGCTTGAGCTCACAAGTTCAAGACCAGCCTGAGCAAAAAGTGAGACCCCCCCATCTCTACTAAAAATAGAAAAACTAAGGCAAGAGGATCACTTGAACCCAAGAGTTGGAGGTTGTTGTGAGCCATGATACCATGGCACTCTCTCCAGGGTGACAGCATGAGATTCTGTCTCAAAAAAAAAAAGTTGATTCTTCCAGTGGAAGGTGCCATACCAGTTTAAATAGTTAGGGTTGGGGCTGGGTGAGGTGGTGCACACCTGTAGTCCCAGCTACTCCAAGGACTGAAGCAAGAGAATCACTTAAGGACAGGAGTTTGAGGCTGGGCTGCAGTGTGTTGTAATCATACCTGTGAATAGCAACTTGCTCCAGCCTGGGGAACAGAGTGAGGGCTTGTTTCTAAAACAAATAATAAATATTATAAACAAAAATAATAAAAAGAAGAAAATTATAAAAGGTTAGGGTTAAAGTATCTACCAAAGAGATATGAAAACACATGTTCACACAAAGACTTATATGCAAACTTTTTATCAACATTACTCACAGTAACTCCAAACTGGAAATAATTCAATGTCCTGATAAATCAACAAGCAAAATGTGGCATATTTATGTAATGGAATATTAGTCAGCAATAAAAAAGATGAACTGGCTCGGCGCCTATAGCTCAACCAGCTAAGGC
>NW_003852689.1:524853-532769 GCF_000181295.1 Otolemur garnettii
CTCCCAAGTAGCTGGGACCACAGGCACCCGCCACAACGCCTGGCTATTTTTTGATTGCAGCCATCATGTTGTTTGGTGGGCTCGGGCTGGATTCAAACCTTCCACCTTAGGTGTATGTGGCTGGTGCCTTAGCCACTTGAGCCACAGGCGCTGAGCCGGTTAATTTTTTTAATTAACAAAAGTCAAGCCCAGGCTTGGCTCCCGTAGCACAGTGGTTACAGTGCCAGCCACATACACTGGAGTTGGCAGCTTAGAACCCGGCCCAGGCCAGCTAACCAACAGTGATAACTGCAACAAAAAATAGCCGGGCATTGTGCAGGCACCTGTAGTCCCAGCTACTTGGAAGGCTGAGGCAAGAGAATTGCTTAAGCCCAAGATTTTGAGGTTGCTGTGAGCTGTGACACCACAGTACTCTACTGAGGGTAACATAGTGAGACTCTGTCTCAGGAAAAAAAAAATCAAGGCCAGATATGGTGGCTCATGCCTATTATTTTAGCACTGTGGGAGGCTGAGACAGGAGGATTGTTTGAGGCCAGGAATTCAAGACCAGTCTAAGCAAAACGGAGGTTTCATCTCTACTAAAAATAGAAAAAATTAGCTAGGTGTGGTGGTGCCTGCCTATAGTCTCAGCTACTTGGGAGGGTAAGGCAAGAGACTTGCTTCATCCCAGCAGTTTGAGATTTGGAGGGAGCCACTGCACTCTAGTCCAGGCAACAGAGGGAGACCCACTCTAGCTTTTGGCAACAAGCCAAAAACAGAAAAGAGAGGGGTAGAGGCAGCATTCCAGCCCCCAGCACCTTCTTTTAAAATTATCAGGCCCGTGAATTCAGGGAATTAGTATCTGTAAACAGTAAATCGATGTGTCTAGACTTAGGAAGGACTTAAAGAAATGATCTAGTCCAGTCCTTTTGCTCTGTAGATGAGGAAACTGAGGTCCAGGGAGGGGCTGGGGCCTGCCTATTGCTAGAGCTCATGGGCCTGGGCTGGGCTGCAGTCCAGGCTCCAGCCAAAACTCCCAGCTCTGCCCCCGCACTGCACTCTGCACAAATTGTTTCATGTCTCCAGGAAAAGGGAGTTTATAAATTTGGCCACAATTTGGAACAACAGAGCCATAAATGGACATGACTGAAGGAGGCTGGGAGGTACCTGACCTTTGAGGCTGGGGGGGTGGGGCAGGGAAGGGAGGACAGGGTGGGCAGGCCCAGCCACAGCCCAGATTTCTGCATCCAGGGGAAAATGGAATTGAAATAAAATTAGAGAAAGGAGCCAATCTGGGGGGAGGCTGCAGCTAAGTGGGTAAGCATGGAGGGCCAGACCAACCCAGTTCAAGACAAGCCAGGTCTGCACCTATAGACCTGGGCATGTACCTTCACCTCTCCAAGCCTTAGTGGTCACCAAAGGTGGTGCGTAATGAGAACACATGGCAAGTGTGTGAAAATGCAGATGACCAGCCCCCAACTCTGACTTCCACAGAATCTGACCTAGGATGGCACCCAGGCAGCTGCATTTTTCAGAAGCATTTTGGAATAGTCTGATGTAGCTAGAGAATAATTCAGGACCTTAACACACATTCAGACACTTAAAACAGTCTTCCCCAAATCATTTTTTTTTTTTTTTTTTTTTTTGAGACAGAGCCTCAAGCTGTCCCCCTGGGCAGAGTGCCATGGCTTCACAGCTCACAGCAACCTCCAACTCCTGGGCTCGAGCGAGTCTCCTGCCTCCGCCTCCCAAGTAGCTGGGACCACAGGCGCCCGCCACAACGCCCGGCTATTTTTTGGTTGCAGCCGTCATTGTTGTTTGGCGGGTCCGGGCTGGGGATTCGAACCCGCCACCTTAGGTGTACGTGGCTGGCGCCTTAGCCGGTTGAGCTATAGGCGCCGAGCCCAAATCATTATTTTTATTAGATTCTGTTGCCTATAAATGGAAGTTCAGATTGCTTAACGTGGCATTCAAGGCCTCTATGGCAACCCCTTGAACAACTTAAAACACCACCCCCATCCCTCATTCATCCCTTCAGCAAGCACAGGCAGAGTGTCCTCTCCCTGCACCCTCAGATAAAATCGGGTCTCTGTCCTTGGGGGGACGGGGGTCCTATGTGGAAATAAACTAAATTCCTTGCCCCAAGGTTCACTTCCTTTCCAAACACATTCTCTGTTCACACCTCCAAAGCCCACTTTCCTGGGGGAAACCCCACCGACAATCTCCTCCTCTGTAAAGCTTTCTTGGATCTGAGCCCTCAGAATGAATGGCCATTTACTCCAGGGTCTACCTTTCTACTGAATAAATGAGTCAATGAATGGATGACTTCTGACTGATTCACCTCCTGGCCCTAGTACTCATTTTGTAGCAAATAGTGTTCGTTGAAATACAATGAAATTTGGATTTTCTGAGTCAGCTTTGGTCTGAATGCAACAACTACTGAAAAATATTGTCAGTTGACAAAAATGTATTTAGTACTTGCTACATGGCAGGCACATGGAAACAAAACCGATCATTCCGGATATGGTAAGGTCTATGAGTGCTGTGACAGAGACTGAGAGGTGCTGTTTCCTATAGACTGCTCAGAGAAGCCCCCTAAAAGAGGTGGCGTTTGAGCATAAACACCTGGCCTGCAGAGCCCTGGAAGGGGTGACTTGATTTGGGTTTTAAAAGAGCTTTCTGGCTTCTGGGCAGTGAATGGCAGTGGGAAGGAGTGGCTGGAGCCAAGTGACATGATCAACAGTGGTGTGGAGAGGTAGGGCCTGGCCACAAAAAGAAAGAAACTACAGAGGGGCCTCCTACTTGGGTGGGACCACTAGCCTTCCAAACATTAGATTCTTTGATTTTCTGGGTTTTATCTATGTTTTAAATAAATATACAGTTACAAATAAGAAAACAAACCCCTCAGAGCCTCAGAAGTTGGCTAAAGCCCACTGGATTGTTTATTTGTTTTTATTTTATTTTTTTAAATGTTTTTCTATTGAATATTCACTTTTGTGTTTCCAGTAGCTGGCATCTACCCAAGGGGACAAATTAGCTGGGACAAATGGGCTTCCGTCCCTCTGTCATCCTCCTTCTGTCATTGTCCTCTGGATCACAGCTTGTAGCTGCTAAGAGGGTCATTTCCTGTGGCCTCAGCAGGGCTGGAAGACTAAGTGTAGGGGCCAGGCCTTCCCACGGATGCAGCTGGGTCGGCTGCATTTCCCCAGAGGACATTGCTCTGGGGGTGGGGGTGGGGCAGGGGAAAAGCAGCATTGAGGTCAGGCAAGCCGCTCTGGCCCAACAGTTCATTATTATTAAGCCAGTTACTTGAGGTTTAACAACACAAGATTCCCAACTAGCCCACAAGCACAGTCTATTGCACTGATACAGGAAAGTCATTTGTCTAGGATGAGAGGCACCTAGGCCACACACTACAGCAGTGGTCCCTAACCTTTTTTGGTAGCAGGCACAAGTTTCATGGAAGACAGTTTTTCTACCATTTGGGGCAGGGCAGTTTTGGTGCAAGTCAAGTGCATTACATTTATTGTGCACTTTATTTCTATTAGTATTACATTGCACTATATAATGAAATAATTACACAACTCGGCATAATGTGGAATCAGTGGGAGCCCTCAACTTGTTTTCCTGCAACTAGATAGTCCCAACACTGCCTCAGCTGCACACCTCAGATCATCAGGCATTAGATTCTCATAAGGAGCACATGACCTAGATCCTTTGCATGAGTAGTTTACAGTAGAGTTTATGCTCCTATGAGAATCTAATGCTGCACCCAATCTAACAGAAGGTGGAGTTCAAGGGAGATGTGAGCCATGGGGAGAGACTGTAAATAAAGATGAAGCTTCACTGATTGGCCCAACACTGACCTCCTGCTGTGCAGCCTGGTTCCCAACAGCCCAGGGGTTGGGGACCACCATACTTGAGGGTCTGGGCACATGACTTCACAACTCACCAAATTCAATCCATGATCTGAGAAGGCGGTGAGGCTGGGCTGTGGCTAGAAGAGAGAAAAGCCTCTCCCCTACTATATACACCAGGGCAGAGGGCACCAGGCATGGGGACCACCAAACTCCACCTCTATCCACACCACACACACCTTCAAATTCTACTGAGTTTCTAGGCTCAACCCTTCCTAGTTATGATCTGATCTCTCCAACTGACTTTTTGCCCCAGGGAGAAAAAGGAGAGTACCAGGGTAGTGTCCATCCCATACTCATCAAATTCCTCACATAAGCCCATGAATCTTGCATCAGGATCATGCACCATCCTCTCATGCTACCCTTCCTCACTCATTACCTTGCTCTCTATGGCTCGCTTCAGGTTCCTCCTTGCTGTCTCAAGACCCCTGCCTATGCCTTCCTCTGCCAAGAGCTGAAGGAACCCTAAACTTTTCCTTCTTAGAGCTAATCCTCAACTAATGATAGTAATGCCTGTAGTGACTTCTTCCTTCAAAGCACCACTGGAAAACATTCCGCCATTTGCAACATGTGGCCTTCAGGGTCTCCAAGGATGGGAAAGAGAAAGAACAGTAATTGGTTTGTTTGTACTAAACCTGCGAGAGACCTGCAATTCTGCTCACATTGCATTGGCTGGGATCAGTCACATGGCCCTCCTAACTGCTAGGGAGGCTGGGAAATGTGGTCTAGTTGAGTGTGGGAGAGGAAGAAATGAAGATTCATGCCTGCTTGCTGACACTGCCATAGCAGGCAACATGGTTTCCCAATGTAAGAAGAATAGGGTGATGGGGACCTGAACAGGAATGGTTCAGGCCTGTAATCCTAGCACACTGGGAGGCTAAGGTGGGAGGACTCACTTTGCTCAGGGGTTCTACAGGGGTTCTGCTAAAAACAGAAAAATTAGCAGGCATTGTGGCAGGCTCCTGTAATCTCAGCTACTGGAGAGGCTGAGGCAGGAGAATTGTTTGAACCCAGGAGTTTGAGGTTGCTATGAGCTAGACTGATGCCACGCACTCTAGCCTGGGCAATGGAAGAGTCTCAAAAAACAACTAAACTAAAAAAGCCCCACTGTGCTGCATTGCACAGGGCCTCTGCATCCCCACCCAGGGAGGGAGAGGCATGTCTCCTGGGCCTGTGTCTGCCTTCTCCTGTGAATGAAAAACTAATTAGTGGTCAGCCCTGGAGCAGGCACCACCCATATCCCCCTGACCTCTACCCAACAAAAACTGTTTACTGCAAATGCCTGTAACTCTGCCTGACTGTGTTGTTCTAACCTCAAGAGCATACTTGGGCCAGCCTAAGTGCAAGCTGGAAGCACTGAGAGTTCCAGAAGCAGCTCTCCAGACATGAAGGATAAGGAATTGGTGGCTAGGTACCTCAACTCCCTTGTTCCCTGGTTGGGATTTGAGATGTGCTTTATACCAGTTGTTCCCATTTTTAGCACAGGGACTGGTTTCATAGAAGACAATTTCTCCACAGACCAGGGTGGGGGGGATGGTTTGGGGATGATACAAGTACACTACATTTATTGTGCAGGTTATTTCCATTATTATTATACTGTAATATGCAATGAAATAATTATACAACTCACCATAATTCAGAATCAGTGGAAGCCCTAAGCTTGTTTCCCTGCAACCAGATGGTCTCATCTTGGGGTGATGGAATACAGTGACACCCTAAGTGTTTTGCTTATGTTCTTAACCCCAACTCAGATCATCAGGCATTAGATTCTTATAAGGAGCGCACAACGTAGATCCCTCACATGCACAGTTTATAGTAGGTTCATGCTCCTATGAGAATCTAATGCCCCTGCCAATCTGACAGGAGGCAACTTTCAGACAGTAAGGCAAGTGATGGGGAACAGCTGTAAGTACAGATGAAGCTTCCCTTGCTCCCCCTACCTGCCACTCACCTCCTGCTGTGCAGCCTGGTTCCTAACAGGCCACCGACCCTTACCGGTCTGGCCCAGGAGTTGGGTACTGCAGCTGTATACTATCTCTGAGAGTTCTCTAGTAAGGTTGAGTTCCCATTGCTCATTGACATAAAAGGTTTGACAACACTTTTTTTTTTTTTTTGAGACAGAATCTGACTATGTTGCCCTGGGTAGAGAGTTGTGGCATCACAGCTCACAGCAACCTCCAACTCTTGGGCCTTAAATGATTCTCTTGCCTCAGCCTCCCAAGTAGCTAGGACTACAGGCTCCCGCCACAATGCCCAGCTATTTTTTGGTTGTAGTTGTCATTGTTGTTTGGCAGGCCTGGGCTGGACTTGAACCGGTAAGCTCCAGTGTATGCGGCTGGTGCCCTAGCCGCTGAGCTACAGGCACCAAGCCGACAACACTTCTTTTATTGTCTGACTTCCTTTCCTTGTCTCACCTCCCTATACCCCAATAGGGATTCCCTAGGATCATCTCTCAGATAGATTACTTGAACTTAGACACTTTTCTCAGGGTCTGCTAAGGATCCTAAGCAGGAAGAAACCAAACCAAAGCAGCTCCCCAAGAGCAGGGACAGTGACCTATACTCCTCTCCCATACCTTCAGCCTTTTGCTTCATACCTGTGTAATTGTGATGATTGTTTAGTAACACTTAAAACACACGTCAGTAGGTTGGTCATCTTGATTAGGGCTGCTGCAGACTTACCAACGAGAGGGCCTCATGCACTTGGAAAAAAAAAAAAAAGCCTTGGAGAATTTATCTACTCATCCTGTTTCTTTCCCACACACAGGAAATCCTACACAGGCAGAGCTTCCTGACCCTGGGGGGAGCCTTTAGCAGCTTTGAGTCAAAAGGCCGTTTTTGTGTGGTCTGCGGGAATCCACATTGCCTTCTTCATAGCCTAGAGACAGGGAAAGGTCAGAGTTCTGGGTTCTGGTCCCCACTTGGCCACTAGTTTACTATATTGCTCTAGACCAGTGGTTCTCAACGTTCCTAAATGCCGCAACCCTTTAATACAGTTCCTGTGGGTCTCGACCCACAGGTTGAGAACTGTTACTCTAAACTGTCTCTTCCCCTCCCCTTGTATAAAGTATAGAGGTAGAATATGAAGAGTTAAAATGGTTTGTCCTGTAGACATTCCATTTTACATGGAATTTTCCATATAAAAAATAACTGCTAGTGGGCGCCAATTTACTGAGAAAATAATTCCTCAATAAATTGGCACCCACTAGCAACTTTTCTTGTTTTCTTCTTTCTACACTTGCTCCAATCTTTACCTTGCCCAAGTTACCTGGCCAACTGGATCATGTTGGTCATAGCAAATGACTGATTTCCAAACTGAATTTTATTTCCAAGCTGCTGTGTCCTAGAAAGACACTCTAGATAAGCTTGTTAGAATTCTCCTAAAGTAAAAGTAAAAAAGGCTATTAATGAGGGCCAGAGGCTCGACGCCTGTGGCTCAGTGGCTAAGGCGCCAGCCACATACACCTAGGGTGACGGGTTCAAATCCAGCCCCAGCCTGCCAAACAACAATGATGGCTGCAACCAAAAAAACAGCCTGGCATTGTCGCGGGCGCCTGTGGTCCCAGCTACTCGGGAGGCTGAGGCAGGAGACTCGCTTGAGGCTCTGTCTCAAAAAAAAAAAAAAAATGAGGGCCAGAAACCCTCACGAGAGAATAAGGTGCTTGGGCTCTGGTATGGATATTGTAGCTTTCATTTTGCTTCTCACTTGCCCTTTTGGCTTCTTTTCAGATTCTAGGCAAGTAAAGCTGATGCATAAATTACTCCACCTTAATGAGATGCTGTTGTTGTGCATGGTGTTTTGTTAGGAATACTTCAGGCTACAAGTTGTAAAATTTAGTGCAGTGGCTTACGCCATAAGGACATTTATTGTTTTCTTATCTACAGATCTGGGAGTACATGGTCACTGAGCTGGTTCAAGAGCTTGATGGTGTTATATAGAATGCAGTTTCTGGCTCGGTGCCTGTGGCTCAAGCGGCTAAGGCGCCAGCCACATACACCTAAAGTGGTGGGTTCGAATCCC
>NW_003852689.1:532859-534132 GCF_000181295.1 Otolemur garnettii
CAGCTACTTGGGAGGCTGAGGCAAGAGACTCGCTTGCGCCCAGGAGTTGGAGGTTGCTGTGAGCATGATGCCATGGCATTCTACCCAGGGGGATAGCTTGAGGCTCCGTCTCAAAAAAAAAAAAAGAATGCAGTTTCTTTCCACTTTTTCCACTCCTCTACCCTCATATTTCAGGGCTTCATGGGCCCAAGATGGCTGTCACTTCTGTAAGAATCATCCTCATTCAAGGAGGGTAGTACCACTGAACTCTGGCTCCCATTTCTTTTTTTTTTTTTTTTATTACATGAGTTAATTTTTATGTCCAAGTACAAGGATAATGAAATATATTTTCCATGCAAAATATTATGTACATTAAATAACATGTAGTGGTAATAATGTAGTATAGGTTTTCTGGGAAGCAGACTCTCTGGCTCCCATTTCAATTTTTTTTTTCCTCTGGGCTAGAGTACAACGGCATCATTATAGATCACTGCAACCTCAGACTGCTGGAATCAAGCTATCCTCCTACCTTAGCCTCTCAAACAGCTAGGACTACAGGTGCCTGCCTCCATGCCACCTAATTTTTTAATTTTTAATTTTTTTGTAGAGACCAAGTCTCATTATGTTGCTCAGGCTGGTCTCAAACTCCTGGGCTCAAGTGATCCTCTCACCTCAGCCTCACAAAATACTAGGATTATAGGTATGAGTCACCATGCTTGGCCTTCTTTCTGATTTTATATTAGGAAAACTTCCTAGAAGTACCCAGCATACTTCCCTTTATGACTCATTAGCCAGACCTAATCACATGAACTAAATCACATGACCCTCTGTATTATAATATGCTGTGAAACAAATTACCCAAAACTTAATTGCTTCAAACAATAACAAGTATTTACTATCTCTCAAACTTTCTGTGGTTCAGGTACATGAGTCATTATGAAAGTTTTTTTGTTTTTTTGTTTTTGAGACAGAGTCTCACTTTCTCACCCTGGATAGAATGCTGTGGCATCATCATAGCTCAGAGCAACCTCAAACTCTTGAGATCAAGTGATCCTCTTGCCTCAGCCTCCCAAGTACCTTAGACTACAGGTGCCCACCACAATGCCCAGCTAGTTTTTAAAAATTTTTAATAAAGACGGGGTCTCGCTCTGGAGGGTCTCAAACTCCTGAGCTCAAGCAAGCCACCCACCTCAGCCTCCCAGAGAGCTAGGATTACAGACATGAGCCACCACACCTGGCCCATTATGAAAGTTTTCAGATATATGAAAATCAAGAAATGTAAAATCTGGCTCGG
>NW_003852689.1:534869-541409 GCF_000181295.1 Otolemur garnettii
TGCCTCAGCCTCCCAAGTAGCTGGGACCACAGGCACCCGCCACAACACCCGGCTATTTTTTGGTTGCAGCCATCATTGTTGTTTGGCGGGCCCAGGCTGGATTTGAACCCGCCACCTTAGGTGTATGTGGCTAGCGACTTAGCCACTTGAACCACAGGCGCCAAGCCTATGCCCAGGTTTTAATTTACAAAAGTGACTTAGTGATAACATAGAGAGGTCAAGGCCATTGAAAGAAAAGTTTAATGTTACTCACAGTTCCCCAGAAATAAGAAGTACATCATGCCAAGCAAGGCCACAGCGGGAAGCAGCAGGGTCAGTCAGGTGGCAGAAAGGAAGAGAAGGCATAGGCCACCATAGCCTTTATTGTGGTTTCCATGAGAAAAGCAAGGAAGAGCAGGGTAGACATCTTAGCATTGGCTAGTTAGAATGATTAATTGCAACAGGTTATGAGGCATGCTAGGGGCAACTAGGACTTGTCCCTAGTTGTCTGGTACTGAGCCCTGGGTTGATTTAGGGCAGTATGTATGAGAATTAGATAAAGGACGTATGGACTTAAGATTGGTTAGTTTAGATATAAAAAACAGGCTCACTGATGAGTTGTTTACTGTCTCTAGGAATTAGACTGCCCTGAAAAGGGCAGTCTCTCCCAGCCAGAACCCACCCCCAACCCCCCAAGATGTCAAAAATATTATAAAATGTAGAAAATGAAAAATATGATTAATACAAGCATGCCTCTGGCTCATGCTATAGTCAGTATGTTGACCCATGCTGCAATCATCTCAAGCTTGACTGGGGCAGGAGCCACTTCCAAGGTGGCTCACTCACATGCCTGGCACATTGGGGCTAGTTGTTGGTGGGAGGACTTAGTTTCTCCCCATGCAGACCCGTCCACAGAACTATGAGAGATTCTCACGGCTATTGAGTATCCTAACAATATGGCAGCTGGCTCTCCCCAGTAATTCAGATAGCAAGGCAGAAGTGGCAATGGTTTTTATGACCTTCCCTCAGAAGTCATTCTTTAAAATGAGTCACTCGGTTCAGCCTAAATTCAAGGGGAAGCACTGAGTCTCTACTTTTCAAAAGGATGGATATCAAAGAACTTGCAGACATATTTTAAAACTGAAAGATCGGCTCAGCGCCTGTGGCTCAAGTGGCTAAGGCACCAGCCACATACACCTAAGGTGGTGGGATGGAATCCAGCCCAGGCCCACCAAACAACAATGACGGCTGCAACCAAAAAAAAATACCCGGGTGTTGTGGCGGGCACCTGTGGTCCCAGCTACTTGGAAGGCTGAGGCAGGAGACTCACTTGAGCCCAGGAGTTGGAGGTTGCTGTGAGCTGTGATGTCACAGTACTCTATCCAGGGGGACAGCTTGAGGCTCTGTCTCAAAAAAAAACCAAGGGCAGCACCTGTGGCTCAAAAGGGTAGGGTGCTGGCCCCATATGCCAGAGGTGGCAGGTTCAAACCCAGCCCCGGCCAAAAAAAACAAAAACAAAACTGACAGATCATCCCTGACTGCAAGGAAGTCTGGAAAAGCAAAGAAGAAAAAGATTGTTGTGACTAACTTAGACCAATCATGATTCATCTCCTGGGACTTGTTCACCTCAGACAAAATCAGGGCTCGATTAGGAAGTAAAGGGAAGGTTGATGGGGAGGCAGTGAAGAGTATCTACCATAATGAGGATGATAAAGGTGAAGGAGAATAAGGTTTCCGGATAAATGTATGTCTCAATATCACATGAGACGTTGTCAATTAAAACATTATTTGTTCTTTATCTGAAGTCAAATTTAACTAGGTGTCCTGTACTTCTATTTGCTAAATCTAGCATTCTTAGGTGGGAAACAAGTCTTCAGTGGTGGTGGCAGGAAGCCAGTGAAGGGTATGACTTTTTGGAAGGGGAAACAAAAGAAAGTCTGGGGTGACAGTCAGGCACAGGGGCTCTCACCTGTAATCCTTGCACTCTGGGAGATTGAGGCAGATGGAGTGTTTAAGATCAGGCGTTCAAGACCAGCCTAAGCAAAAGCAAGACCCTGTCTCTACTAAAAAAAATAGAAAAAAAAGGCAGGTGTTGTGGCTGGTGCCTGTAGTCCCAGCTACTCAAGATCCTGAGGTAAGAGAATCGCTTGAGCCCAAGAGTTTGAGGTTGCTGTGAGCTATGATGCCAGGGGACTCTACCCAGGGTACCAGAGTGAGACTCTGTCTCAAAAAAAAGGAAAAGAAAAGAAAGATAGCCTGGGGAGTAAGAAATGTTTCAAAGCCCAAGGAAGTGAGTGTTGCATCCCAAAGAGGGGAGATGGGGGGAGGCTGAGGTCTCATTCACTCTTCTCTGCTGCCACCCCTCACATGTACCACCACTACCACCATCATGTCCACTCCTGATCTCAAAACACATCCAGGAAGCTCTAATCAGGAGCCCCTCTCTTTCCAACCCTGAACTCACAAAGCTGAAATGGGGTTACATACAGGGTACACTTCAAAATGCATCTGAGGGGTGTGGGAGCAGAGCCTCATTATGTGACCTCAGGCAAGGGTCTCCCCTCTCTGGGCCTCTCTTTCCTTGGCTGTATAATGAGGGGTTGATCTAAATTATCTCCAAGGGCCCTTTTACTTGGTTTCTGTGTCCCCTTCCCAAAGGATAAACTAGAGGGAAGAAAAAGATATGGATGGTTTCTCTTATGCAGCATCCAAGCCAAATTCAGACAAAAATGTCCAGTGTAACATAGATTTAATATAAACAGTAGTGCATTAATACTCACAAATACCCCAAAAGGAGTCCCAGATGGGCTATTTTTATCCCTTAAAATACACACGCACATACACACATGCTCCGATCCCCATCACCCCCACTGGATAAGTATCTCCAGTTGGTTTTTACAAGAAGACAGAGTTCTACTTAAGAGTGCTAATTAAACAGCTTTGACCTGGGGCAGCAGGGAGGCTATCCAAAGCCTCCTGATTGGGCATGATGTCACCACAATCATGATCATTTCTCATGACCCAAGAATGTGAGTGTGTTTGCACTGTACATCAGAGCCGGAGTCAGTGATGCAAGCACAGCCTGGTAAACAGGCCCCAGACAGGCAGGCTCTGTGAGGAGCCTTGGTTCAGCAGCCTGGCGGGGGGCCCAGCAAGTGCTTAACTCCTTCTTGGCAGAACTAGCTCATGGGCCATTGAGGTTTGGCCATGATCCTTTTCCACTCAGTCCCTGCTGTTTCCCCAACCACAGTCCCTGGAGGTGACAAGCTCTGAATTTGGAGTCGCTAGGACCTGCATTCCCACCCACCCACACCTTTGCTTGTTCTGAGGACTTGTTGTAAATCCCTGGCCCTGGGTCTCAGTTTTCTTTCTTTCTTTTTTTTTTTTTGAGACAGTCTTACTATATCGCCCTCGGTAGAGTACTGTGGTGTCACAGCTCACAGCAACCTCAAACTCTTGGGCTTAAGTGATTCTCTTGCCTTAGCCTCCCAAGTAGCTAGGACTATAGGTGCTCACTACAACACCCAGCTATTTTTTTGTTGCAGTTGTTCAGCTAGCCAGGGCCATGTTTGAACCCACCACCTTCAGTGTATACGGCTATCGCTGTAGCCAAGGTCTCAGTTTTCTCTGCACAATGGAGAGAGTTATAGATTCCTTGGTCCTGTATCTGCAGTTCCATAGTCCAGAAAACCCAGCCCCAAAGGCTTTACTACACACTCAAAGAAAATTCATTTGGGAGCAAAACCTGACCTGGATGGAGAATGACACAATCATAGCTCACTGCAACTTTGAACTCAAGCAATCCTCCTGGGTCAGTGTCCTGAGCAGCTGGGACTATGGGCATATACCACCATACCTGGTAATTTAAAAAAAATTTATAGCAACAAGGTCTTACCATGTTGCCCAGGCTGGTTTCAAACTGACCTCAAGTGATCCTCCTATCTGGGGCTCCTGAAGTAATTACTGGTGTGAGCCACCATACCCAGCCAGTCTTTATTTATTTCACTTAGAGTCAATAATCACACTGCACAGAAATATTTGTGTATTAGATTGGAGATGAGTGGGCTCAGACCCCACCAGATCATCTTTTAAAATAAAAAAAAAAAGCTGAATTCTGAAACCTATCCTGCCCCAAGCTGGTTGCTCAGGGCATGCAGACCTAAGGCATCTACCTCTAGCCTATTGGGAGACTTACTGAGTGACTGCCTTCCACCAGAATATCAGCCCTAAAAGACAGGGCTTAGCCTTGTCATGTGTGTCTTAAAAGCCAGTACAGTGCCTGGCACACAGAAGGAACCCAATCAATAGTTGCTGAATCAATAACTAAGGTTGTGGGAGTGATTATGGGAAACTGAGGCCTGTGCCTCTGAGCTGGCATGCCCTGGTCTTTTCTCATAGATTTAGTTTTAACTTTCCCCAAAAATGGTAGCTGCTCTCATTTTTCTCCCAGCAGCTCACAAACATCTTAGTGAGTCCCCCTGCAACATTCCAGGACAGCCTCCTCCCTGGCTGGCTGGTTTTGCGGGCACCAATGAGTTTTCTTTGGCAGAATATTCAGTGGATAAAAAGGAGGGGGGGGTCTGTGCATTAAAACTAGGGGTGAGGAAGGGGTAGTCATGTGTACAGTGCGGACTTAAGGTATCTGGGGAGGATGAGATCTGCTGGTTGACCTGAGACTGAGAACCAGACTCCTAGACCCTTCCAAGGACTGTGAATGTCAGTCAGGTCCCACCTTAATCCTAAAGCTAGAGAATTATTCAGATCCATGCAGAGCTGCCAGGAAGAAAAAGGGCTCCTCAATATGGTCTCACCCATCCCCAACTGTTGTGGGGCTCCAAGTAATTCCCTTTCCCTCTCTGGATCCAGCATGATAGGGTTGGAAAATTCAGCACAGTGGAACACAGCTGAGGTCATGGCCACAGACTCAGGTTCAAGCCCAGATTGTTCCTCTTGCTGGGTAGGAAGCTAGGGCAACTCCCTTTCCCTCTCTGAACCTTAATTGTCATGTCTGTAAAATGGTGCTAAGTTATAGGGATGTTGTCTGGATGAATGTGCTTGAAGCATAATAGTAATCAAGAAATGTTACATAATATTACCCTTGGCATGGGCAACCCTCCAGATCTGATGTTCTATCTTAGGCACTTAGTACAATAATAACCTCATTGTTGAGGCACCCACTATGTCCCATCCCTGTGCTTCCCAAGCACTCCTCAGTCTCTCTCAAATGGGTACTAGCACTGTCCCCATTGTTCAGGGAAGGAGACTGAGGTTCAGAGGAGTGAAATGACTCCCCTAAGGCTCTACAACTGGTAAATGGCAGAGCTGGGATCTGTCAGACTCTAAGCACGTCATACCATGATGTCAGGAAAGAACTAGCAGCCAATCCTATGCTCAGTCCCTTGAAGCAAGAGATTCCAGGCCCAGTTGCACTATCCCTTGATATGGCATATGACCTTGGGCAATACTGAGGCCTCAGTTCCCCCATCTGAGCTATGGGGAAAATCCTCCCTGTCCTGCCTCCCCAATAGGGCTGAGGTGAGGAGCACTGGTAACCTTGAAGAGGACTTGGTAGGCTCTGAGCTAGGATAGGCATCCTCAAAGTCTTGGTCAGGGGGAGAAAATGGGAAAGAATTAACTCCCTCCCAGCCAATGAAGCCAAAAATTGAAGGAGAAGTGGTCCTTGCCCTCCCCCAGAGTCTGACCCCCCGAATGGCTCCTCTCTCCATTAGGAGCTGGACAGTACTGCCTAGTGATTAAGAACTTGGCTTTCAGACTTAGCTCCACTCTTTTCTGGCTGTATGTATGTACTTTGGGCTTCTTCTGAGTATCAGACTTCGACTTCCAGCTGTGAAAAAGGGTGATGATGATAACAGCCCCTCCAGGACTATAGTAAGCACAAGCCATGGCCTATCATCTTAGTCCATTCCTGCTGCTATGACAAACTATCTCACACTGGGTAATTTATAAATTACAGAAATGTATTGCTGATAGTTCTGGAGGCCAGAAAGGTCAAGAACAAAGCACCAGGACGGCACCTGTAGCTCAAGGAGTAGGGCGCTGGCCCCATATGCCAGAGGTGGCAGGTTCAAACCGAGCCCCAGTCCAAAAAAAAAAAAAAAAAGAACAAAGCAGCAGCAGATTGGGTGTTTGTGAAGGCTTGTTCCTCACACAGCTCTTCCTATGTGTCCTCACACAGCAGAAGAGGAGAACAAGCTCCCTTGGGCCTCTTCTTTTTTTTTTTTTGCAGTTTTTGGCTGGGGCTGGGTTTGAACCCGCCTCCTCCAGCATATGGGCCTGGCGCCCTACTCCTTGAGCCACAGGCGCCACTACAGGCCTCTTCTAAAAGTGATAATCACTAGTGATAATGAAGCCTTGTGATTTAATCATCCCAAAAGCCCCAGTTCTTTTTTTTTTTTTTTTTTGTAGATAGCCTCACCATGTTGCCCTCAGTAGAGTGCCATGGCATCACAGCTCACAGCAACCTCAAACTCTCAAACTCTTGGGCTTAAACAACTCTATTGCCTCAGCCTCCCAGGTAGCTGGGACTACAGGCACCCGCCA
>NW_003852689.1:542049-544191 GCF_000181295.1 Otolemur garnettii
GCAGCCATCATTGTTGTTTGGCAGGCCCGGGCTGGGGATTCGAACCCACCACCTTAGGTGTATGTGGCTGGCGCCTTAGCAGCTTGAGCCACAGGTGCCGAGCCTGCACCCAGTATTAAGAAGCCCCACTTTTTAATACCACAACATTGCAGATTATGTTGCATTATATTATTATGGGGGCACACATTCAGATTATAGCACCCATAGATATTGGTTGAACAATTATTTTTTGGCACCTAGTATGCAATCCTCCCGCAGATTCTGGTCTAGAGGAAATGTCTATATATAAAGTATCTGGCATAAATAGGTACTCACTGAATGGGTAGATGGAGGGATGGATTGATTGATGGATACTTACTACAGGACACACAGTCATGAGGTAACTCTTCCTGAGTATGGAGTACCACGGATGCATACTAGCTGGTTAGAGAGAAGAAAGGCAGTCCAGGTGGACAAGACTACTTGAGCAAAGGCTTGTAGTTAGGAATTATTACAGCATGTATGGGAGACACTGGTCTCATATTCTCTTTCAGTAATTTGCCCAACAATATCCTGAGAAGGGGTGTCTAAATAGAAGCTCTCCTACAGTCCTCTGGACCAAAGCCAGGAAGTTCAGTAGGGAGTAGGGCCCCACAGCCCAGAAGAACAAGCAGAAACAGGCCTAGCCTTGGGGTCGGCCCTCAGAGGGCCTGATCTGGCCATATTTGGTTTTCAAGAAAAAAACCAAATATGGGAGGCTTCTTGCCTGCTCTGCTGCCCAGGCATATGAGCAAGGCCACCCACAGTTGCTGAGTCAGGGAAGCAGTTACGGTCAGGAACAGAGGCCCCTTGCTGGGGTGACTAGAACACAGTGGTTCAGAGCCTGGCCGCTCCTGATAGCTGTGTGACTCTGGGCCAGCAGATCATCTATCAGAGACTCCATTTTCTTTATCTATAAAATAAAACAATACTAATAAGGACAAAGCAGTTATTGACTTTGTTATGTACCAGCCTCTGCTAAGCACTCTACCTGCATTATCTTGCTTAATTTTCATCACAATAAAGACGTATTATTGTCCCCATGACAATAAACATCTGAGACCAGTGTCTTCATCCATGCCACAGTAATTCCTAACTCCAAGCTCTTGCTTATGCAGTCCCATCCACTTGGCATGCCTCTCTCTCTGTGTAACAAACTCTTATGCATCCTTCAGTACCCAGTGTGAGGTATCCAAAGAATTACTTTCTGACTATGGGACCTGGATTTCCAGCTAAAGAAATTGAGGTACAGAGAAGTGAAATCATGCTCAAGTAAGAGACTGAGCTAGGAACTTCTTCACACTTCCTCACATTCCCATTTACTATAGTCCTGTGTTATTCCATTTCCCCACCCTAAAAAAAAAAACTTCTAACAGCTTCTATAAAATACCTGGCACCTGTTCTCTTCCCCACCCCACTACCATCTTCCATTTCCAAATTGTTTCAAAGTTCCATTCAGCCCCTTGCAACAGTTTTGTGCAAAAGTTAGATTAAATATCACCTCCCTTTCACAGATGGGGAAAATGAGGCTCAGAAAAATTAAGCAATTGCTCGAGACCTTGCAACCAGTCAGAGAAGAAAGCAGAAGCGTACTGCAGTGCTGTCTGAGTTTCATAGCAGTGCTCTCAGACAATGAACTGATCCTCAACCTTCTGAGAGAGTATTTGCCTCTCCTCCCACCTCTTTACAGATGATTAAGATAAAAGGGGAAATTAATCTGAGATCCACTTGAAAGGCCAGGCAGGACTAGCAGGACATTTTTCACATAAGTAAAGATATTAGGCCTCGTTTGAAAATCATAAAAGAATCGGGTGAATGAACAAGTCATGATAGTTCTAAATCAGATCACCTCTGCCTGACAGGCAGGAAACCAAAACAGCTCTCTAAATCCATTAGCTCATCTCAACCACTTCCAAGGCACCTCCTCCAATACCAGTGCCAGGCACCGTGCTGAGAGCCAGGTGTGGGCCCCACCCAAGAGGAATCATTACCTGCCCAGCATTTCCCAGACTCTGCAATTTCATGTTTCAGTAAAGTTTCATCCTAAAATGGGGCACATGGTTGCCAACATTTTGTTAATTTTCAAAGAACATTAAAGAAAAGCAAAGATAAATCACTACTTTC
>NW_003852689.1:544824-546123 GCF_000181295.1 Otolemur garnettii
AGAGAAGAATATTTCTTGAAAGGGGGCTTTATTGGAAGATAATTGGATTCTGGGGGTAATGTAGTAGAGAGAGAAGTCAACCAAACAACCACTCTTAGCAAGGACAGAAAACCTCAACAATAAATGAAATGAGTTCTATCTTTCTCTCTCTCTCTGCTTCTCTCTCTGTCTTCTCACTCTAAACCACAGACAGGTTTCCTCCACGTGGCAGAGAACAAGGTGGCTAATGTTAAAAAAACAAACTTTAAGCCTGGGCATGGTGGCTCACACATGTAATCCCAGCACTTGGGAGGCTGAGGCGAGAGGATTGCTTAAAGTCAGGACTAGCCTGAGCAAGAGTGAAACCCCCATCTCTATGAAAAAATAGAAAAAGTAGGCGGTATGCACCTGTAGTCCCAGTTACTCAGGAGGCTGAAGCAGGAGGATTGCTTGAGCCCAAGAATGTGAGGCTGAATGTGACCTATGATGATGTTACTGCACTCTGTGCAGGGTGACACAGAAAGACTTTATCTAGAAAACAAACAAACAAAAAAAACTTTGGCACATACTTATAGTCCCAGCTACTTGGGACACTGAGGCAGGAGAATCACTTGAGCCCAGGAGTTTAAGTCCACGTTGAACAACAAAGCAAGACTCTATTTCAAAACAAATCGAACAATAAAAACAAAACATACCTTTAGATAAACTAAATTTAACAAAGCTAATTGAAATAAGTGAAGAGAAATTTGCAAACCAGGCAGACCCCAGAATCAGAATAGGTTCACAGAGATTCAAGGACTTCCATGTGATCAGATAACATTTATGGACGCAAAAAGCAAAGTGACATAGAAGACAAAAGTGAGGTGCGAAAACAGCAGAATAGCTATAATAGCTCAATGTTTACCATGTTTGTACACAGATGGAACAATTGTGATTGGCCAAAACTCAGCTGCTGTGATTGGGTTAGACCCTGCTACTTGTCACAATAGTTGGTTACAGTCTTTACACATCCAGTTAGGTTATAGTTCATTCTGTATGAAGAAATCTTTACACCAAACTTAAAATGGGTAAGGAGGCTGCTTTAAGTTAAACTTATTTTAATACTAACAGCTTCGGCTCGGCACTTGTGGCTCAAGTGGCTAAGGCGCCAGCCACATACACCTAAGGTAGCTGGTTCAAATCCAGCCCGGACCCGCCAAACAACAATGATGGCTGCAACAAAAAAATAGCCGGGCATTGTGGCAGGCACCTGTGTTCCCAGCTACCTGGGAGACTGGGGCAGGAGACTCGCTTGAGCCCAGGAGTTGGAGGTTGCTGTGA
>NW_003852689.1:551938-553006 GCF_000181295.1 Otolemur garnettii
AAAAAAAAAAAAAGAAAGAAAGAAAGCTGGAACAGAGAGCTCACACCCCTGCTGTCCACTTAGGGCTCTTCAAGGCCAGGAAACAAACTGTTAGGGATAACAAACAACTTATGCTTAAAGTCAAAGAGTTGAGTCCCAGGTGTTTTATCAAATAAAACAAAAAGGTGGTTGTGCTGTGAGTTTTCAACAGGGTAGTTATATACCAAGTATAGTCCTCTTTTTTTTTTTTTTTTGAGACTCTGTCTCACATTGTCTCCCTCAGTAGAGTAACATGGAGTCAGCTCATAGCAACCTCAAACTCTTGGGCTCAAGCAATTCTCTTGCCTCAGCCTCCCAAGTAGCTAGGACCACAGGCACCTGCCACAACACCCAACTGCTGTTAGAGACAGGGTTCACTCTTGCTTAGGCTGGTCTCAAACCCGTGAGCTCAAGCAATCCACCTGCCTCAGCCTCCTAGAGTGCTAGGATTGCAGGCATGAGCCACCACACCCAACCTGTATTCCTCTTATTTTCTGTTTGATGATGTTCTTTCTTTTAGCCAGTTTATTAGCAAAGCTGTCCCTTAAACCAAGGTAATAGTGTCCTGATTCCAAAACTGAGAATTCAGTTTCTTTGCCTTCAAACTGTTTCTTATCTATTTGTGTGCTTTTAGTGTTTCTCCTTCCTTTTGGTCTTCCCGCTCAGTTGGTTTACATCTTCTCTTTTTACATTTACGTTTATTTCTTTTGAATAGTTTGAAAGTAGTTTATTAAAGTAAATGATTGGTTCTATAGCTGAGGCACTTGATGAATCTCTTGCTTAAACACTTTTAGGCAAATGAGCAAATTTTCTAATGGGGTTTCATTGCCTCGGTTTAGATAGGGATTCCATTGTGTTTTAAATAAGCTCCTATCAGAAGGAGAGTTATCACTTGGATTTTTAATTTCCACAGCTGAATCCAATGTCATGTAGTCAAGAGACTCCATTTCTGACTTAATCATCACTTGCTGTTTGCTTTTATCAGTTTCTTCCTCCAGCTGCACTGAAGCAAAATATCCCCTCTTTTTATAATAATCTTGATTTTTTTTT
>NW_003852689.1:554904-557613 GCF_000181295.1 Otolemur garnettii
CCTCCCAAGTAGCTGGGAGCACAGGCACCCGCCACAACGCCTGGCTATTTTTGGTTGCAGCCGTCTTGTTGTTTGGTGGGCCAGGTGGATTTGAACCCGCCACCTTAGGTGTATGTGGCTGGTGCCTTAGCAGCTTGAGCCACAGGCGCCGAGCCCCTTTGAGGGAACATTTACATTTACAACTCCCTCAGTAACAAAGGAGAGGGAGATTCCTTGTTGCCCTTTCTCATTATTTTCCAAGAAAGAGACCTAAGGTACCTTTCTGAGCTTCAGTCCTTTGTTCTCCTCTCAGCCTCTGAGCGGTCTTTTGCATCAATTAGCTATGACTAATTACTCCCTAATTGCAGACTTAACTACTGGCTCCCAGCCACACCTGGAATGACACAAGATCACACGCATCCTTCCAGGAAAGATATTTTGTGAATCCAGTGGTTCCTTTGTTCCACAAATGTGTGTTGAGCCACGTTACCTTGATCCCAGGTCAAAGGTCCTGGGGACTCTGTTGAGAAAACAAATTCAGTCCTTGGCTTCAACGAGTTCACAGTCTAGGAAACAAACAGCAACAAATAAATCATGTGAGGTTATAGAGGCTAGAATCGGGTGGCGGGCGGGGGGGGGAGAGTACAATACAGTACAGGGTAATTTTTGAAAGTTTCAGGAAGATGTTCTGGGAAGGCCTTTCTAAGAAGGAGATGTTTGTGTTGAGATCTGAATGGTAGTAAAGAGCCAGACAGAGTGCAGACAGGCAGAAGAGCGGTCCAGACACCCAGGTGAGATGAAGCAGCGTTTGTGGCTTACCTCAGGAACATTTACTGCATCTATTAAGCCTTAAGGGAGTCAGAACTCAGCGTCAGGTTGGGATTGGTTGTAGGATTTGGAGCAAAACACTTCTCCCACTCCCAGTTGGCAGAGGCTCTGGGCGGGGGTTAGCCCTCCCGGCCCTGCCCCAGAAGGAGGAGTTAATAATATGATTTAATCCAGAATCCTGATTGGTCTTTGGTGGTAACTAGGGCATTCTCCCTAGTTCATTGAGTCTCCCAGTTGAGGACTAGAGGGAAACCCCAGGCAGAGCAGGTGTTTGAGAAAATTGAGGCCAGACTCAGGCTCAAGACTTTGCAGAGAAACAAAAACTGTGGATTGCCTTGTGAAATTTCCTGATTTTTACATGTTAACAATGAGTTCAAAAAGCTTTAAAACACTGTACAGGCCAAACACAACGTGTCTATGGGCAGGACCTGGCCTGCCAGTCTGGGTGCAGTAGGACTTGGGGAATATCTGAGGAAGGAGTGAAGGAGAGGAAGTCAGCAAGGACGCTAACTGCATCTTGGATTCTGGGACACCTGATATGCCCCAAGAAGAACTCACCTTCACAACATATAATGAGCACCTACTGTGTGCACAGCTTTGTTTTGGGTTGAGGGATATAAAAGACACCTTGAGACTATACCCGCTTGCAAGGCTTGGTGGGCAGACCTCAGGAGACCTAGGTTCCAGTCCAGTCCTGCAATTGCTGTGTGAATTTGGGTTGGTTAATTTTCTCTCCCAGATTCAGCACACGATCTATGTTGACATTAGGTTCACTAAATCCAGTAAGAGAATATATGTGTGTGTGTGTATATATATATGTCACTTTGTCACCCTTGGTAGGGTGCTGTGGCATCACAGCTCACAGCAACCTCAAACTCTTGGACTTAAGTGATTCTCTTGCCTCAGCCTCCCGAGTAGCTGGGACTACAGGTGCCCACCACAACCTCCAGCTATTTTTAGAGACAAGTTCTCGCTCTGGCTCAGGCTGGTCTCGAATTTGTGACCTCAGGCAATCCACCCACCTCAGCCTCCCAGAGTACTAGGATTACAGGCATGAGCCACTGCACCCAGCCTGAGTAAGAGCTGATTTTGAATGGCCTTGAGTGTCTGGGAAGGTAGTTTGGGCTGGATGTCATATGAAGGAGAAGCCACTGCAGGTTCTTGAGCAGGAAAGTGACATGCTGAATGGGAAAATGAAGCAGGCCACCCACCTGTCCAGAGAGGCACACACGTCCACAGGTGGTGTAGCAAGGACAGCTACGAAGGCTTATGCAAATTAGATCTTATCACCTGTAGCTCAGAAAACTTCCATGGCCCCCTGTAGCCCTCACAGCAAAATCATTCCTTCTTACTGTGGTCAGAAGCTGACTTCATAATTGTGTGATCTCTGCAGTTGCACAGGATCCCATGCTTAGTGTAATTCTCTGCTGTCACTGTTTTGAATTTTTCTTTTTTTAGAGACAGAGTCTCACTTTGTTGCCCTCAGCACCTCACCTCCCCAAGCCTGTTTCCTCAACGTTCTTTTTTTCTCTTTTCTTTCTTTCCTTTTTATTGAGACTGAGTCTCACTATGTCACCCTCAGTAGGGTGCCATGGTGTCACAGCTCACAGCAACCTCCAGCTCTTGGCCTTAGGTGATTTGGCACCATGAAAACAATTTTTCCTGGGAGACAATTTTTCCACAGACTGAGGAGTCAGGGAGTGGTGGTTTGGGGATGATTCAAGTGCATTACATTTATTGTGCACTTTATTTCTATTATTACCTGCATTACATAATAATATATAATGAAATAATTACACAATTTACCGTAATGCAGAATCACTGGGAGTGTGGAGTCCCATCCAATATTTGCAGCTGCTCCCCCAGAGCTCACCATCTCAGCTCCACTTCAGATCTTCAGGC
>NW_003852689.1:557865-559543 GCF_000181295.1 Otolemur garnettii
AACCCGCCACCTTAGGTGTACGTGGCTGGCGCCTTAGCCGGTTGAGCTATAGGCGCCGAGCCAGGCGTTAGACTTTCATAAGGAATGCACAGTTTAGATCCCTCACAGGTGTAGTTTATAGTACGGTCTGCACTGCAATGAGAATCTAATGCCACTGCTGATCTGATAGGAGGTGGAGCTTAGGCAATGATGTGAGCAATGGGCAACAGCTGTAAATACAGATGAAGTTTCACTCACTTGCCTGTCTCTCACCTTCTTCTGTGGGATTCAGTTCCTAACAGGCCTTGGATCAGTACCAGTCCACAGCCTGGGGGTTGGAGACTACAGGGCTAACCCACTGAGATTTTTGGTTTGTTACAGCAGTTGGCATCAATTACACTGAATAAAACTATGTCTCAGTTATCAATTGCCACAACAATGCTGCATAACAAACCACCCCACAACTTAGTGCCTTAAAACAGCAACTATTTATCTAGCTCATGATTTCATAGATTGGCACTTTGGGCTGGGTTTTCCTGGTTTCAGTTGGGCTCACTTATTTATATGGTCAGCTGTTAGTTTAGCTGATGACTGAGTAGGATAACCTCAGCCAGGACAAGTAGTCTCTGGTCCAGTGGTCTCTTATACTCAAACAGAATAGTCAAGGTAATTATACACATGACAATTGGGAGTTTTCTAAGAGAATGAGTGGAAGCTACAAGAACTTTTAAGGCCTAGGCTCAGAACTAGCAGTGTCACTTCCACTATGTTCTATTGGTCAAAACAATTCACATGGGCCAGGCACAGTGGCTCATGCCTGTAATCCTAGCACTCTGGGAAGCCAAGGCAGGTAGATTGCCTCGGCTCAGGAGTTTGAGAACAGCCTGAGGAAGATGACACCCCCATTGCTAAAAATAACCAAGCATTGTGGAGAGTGCCTGTAGTCCCAGCTACTCAGGAGGCTTGAGGATCACTACTCAGGAAGCAAGAGGATCGCTTGAGCCCAAGAGTTTGAGGTTGCCTACCTCAAAGGTGGTAGCTACCAAGGGTGACAAAGTGACAAAAAAAAAAAAAAAAAAAAAAACAGTTTCCTCTGTTTTTGAGGAAACTGAGGCTTGGGGAGGTGAGGTGCCCAGTGAACTAATGAATTAGGGGCCAGGCATGGTAGTTTACACCATTGCTTGATCCCAGGAATCAGAATCAGCCTGGGCAATATAGTGAGACCCTGTCCCTAAAAAAAAATAAAAAATGTTCTGGGTGTGATGGCATTTACCTGGAGTTCCAGCTACTCTGGAGGCTGAGGTGGGAGGATCATTTGAGCCAGGAGTTTGAGGTTGCAGCAACCTATGATCATACCACCGCACTACAGCCTGGGCAATAGAGTGAAATACCATCTCAAGGAAGAGAAGGGAAGAAGAAAGAAAGACCACAAGTTCCCTTCATTCCCCAGCCTTCCCTAGTGACACTGTGGACTGGTCCTGACCTCTTTTGCTAGGAGGAATCTCCCCACCTCTTCCAGCTAAAGCTAGAATTCAGCATCCAGGATTCTTGAGGAAAGAGTTCAAAAATATGGATCTTTTGGCTCGGCTCCTGTAGCACAGTGGTTACAGAGCTAGCCACATGCACCGAGTCTGGCAGTTTCACGCCTGGCCCGGGCCAGCTAGACAACAATGACAACTGCAATAAAAAAATAGTCAGG
>NW_003852689.1:560546-568643 GCF_000181295.1 Otolemur garnettii
AAAAAAAAACAGTTGTGAGAAGAGAGGAGTCTCCACCTTGAGAGCTGGTATGAGAACTGAAAAAGGAAATGTACAATGTAAACACATGATTCAAGTTACCTACTATACACAAGGCGGGCTTAGTAGCTGTCAAGTACTATTAGTATCATCTCAACCAAGCTCCATTTTACAGAGGAGAAAACAGAGGCTTGGACAAATGATATGACTTGCTAAGGAGTGGTGATGTCGCCGCTATACTCAGGTTTCTCTGATTCCAGCAGCTAAGGTCTTAACCTCTCTAAAGTTAGAAAGCTCTGGGTTGTCCATTGTAACTGTGTGACATTAGGTAAGTCAGTTTTCTCTCTGGACGTCATTTTTCCCTCACTTAAATAAATTGGGATCTGTGTCATAATGCTGTGGGAATCAATAGGAGACTACGTGAAAAGAACTTGGTAGAGTGGCCAGGAGGGAACGTTCATACTCGGCATTTTCTGAAGCTGCCAAACTCATATCATCATCTGGGGCAAGTGGCTTAACTCTCTGCACCTCAGTGTTTCCATCCATCCAAAGGGCTAATAACAGTCTTTTCCCATAGAGGTGGTTGTGAGGAACAAATGAATTACCTTAAGCTATGTTTTATATGGTGCCCAGTACATAGTACAAGCTTCATAAGCAGTTGCTATTATTTTTAAAGTTCTGAAGCCTATTCAAAGCCAACATGACAAAATGAGGGACCCCCAACCCCCAACAGCTGTGGCTCCAGGCACTGCCTCTGCTGCCATTTGGCTATTATTAGGCCCAGCGCCCTCATCTCAAATCCAGATGGGGAATAAAAAGGGCGGGCAGGGCCGGGCTTAGCTGGTGGATAGCTGGGAACATGGCTTGGGGGTTGGGTTTGGGCCCCACCCTGCCTGCCCTCCCTTGCCTGCAGCTGGTCCAGCTGCCACGTCTACACTTGGCTCTGAGGTTGGGGCTGAGCACTCCCTCCCACTGTGACCGCCTCCTCTGGGAAGGTTCAGCACATTTCTGCAGCCACAGCATTTTTCTGCCTGCCCCAGAGAAGCCAGGACTGCATGGAAACTCTGAATTGGACACAGTTTGCCTTCAAAGGCTACAAAGGGGCCATCCACTCTCCTGTCTGCAGGTCTTCATGCATCTGCTCAGGCTTACTGGGTCCACTGAGGGGGAAGGGCCCATGTACCTGGGTTTAAATCCCAGCCCTACCGCCAACATGCTGTGTCAACTTGGATGAATGACTTCCCCTCTCTGAACCTCAGTTTCTGTATCTGTAAAATGGGCATAGTTTTAGTGCTTACATTACAGGGCTGTGGTGACAGTTAAATCAATGAATGGTAGAGAGTGGGTACTTAATATATGTCAGTTATTATTGTGTCAAACCCTGAAAAGGAAACAAATGTTTGGGAAGCTGGGGACCTAAGGCACAGAGTGACTCTACCCCTGACTTGCTCTGTGACCTGATGCCTGTCCTCTGCCCATTCTGGCACTTAGTTACCATAAGGCAGGCATCTAGGACTCTGTGATGCCAATATTCTCCTGCTGCATTTACAAGTACAGAGAAGGGTTAGTCTAAAATTCTGACAAGGTTCCATCCGTGTAGAGCTCCCAAATGGTGGATAGTGGGGTACAGTGATTAAGAACAAAGGTTCTGGGTTCCAATTGTGTGTGAGATATATCTAATGGTGGTGCTCCTACCTTTTAGGACTCAAGGTGAGGGTAATAATGATAACAAAATTGCCACACATGTATTACAAGGTTGATTGGGAGCCAAGATGCAATCTACTGGATAGCAGTTATACAGGGCCTTGTCATAAGCCTAGACCCACCTCCCCCAGGTATCAAGAACGCTACAGAAGTCACAAGAGGTCCATCCAGAACCCTCTCTTTTGTCTATGAAGCTAATCTTCTGGAGTTCATTGCTCCCCAGTGGACCTCTCAAGCCCCCTTCTCCTCCCCCTTCAAGGCCAGAAGTTTGTCTAGCACTCTGGCTCAGAGAACACAGCAGCTGCATGACATCATGGATGTGATGGCCTTGTCAAACTGGTTTGCCAAGCAGGTCCTCAATCCACTCCTAAGGCTGAAGACCTAGGAGGACTCCAGTTCTGCCCATGCGGAGGAGAGTCACAGCTTTGGATCCAGCCAACCTCAGCAAGAACAACTACCTCTTTAGGGAAGTCATGCTCTGGCATCACCCTGTCTGACTATTCCTCAACAAGGCCCTCACAGTCCTCCCTTCCTTTGCTCATCCCATTCCCTTCTCCAGGCTGCCTTTCCCCATTCTGTCCACATATCAAAGCAAGTGAGAGCTTCGTCCTCTAAAACGTCTACAATCCAAGCATTGTCTCTTCCCTACTACCACTGGGCTTTGAGACTCCCATCCAGGCCCAACTCTGACTCATCTCTAACTCTTTCATCCCCTCTACTGCCCAGAAGCCCCCTGGATTCCTTTATAGCCCCCAAGGTCCTGCCCTCAACTGGCCTCAGCCACTTGTGGGCACATCTTAACATGGGGGGGGGGTCTCCCTGAAAGTCTTGGAATTTTATGTTGTTCAGGCTGGGGAGAGGAGGCTTAGGGAGCTCGAGGTACAATTTTTCCATTGTGCAAATGAAGAAACTGAGCTTCAGGGGGACCAAGCCTTGCCTGGGGTGGAGCCAGGGCTAAGACCTTTCTTGCTGCCTCACCCCAGCCTGGGCTTTCTCTGTAGGAGCCTGACCGGGTGCAGGAGAAGCCAGAATGACTAAGAGATCCAACACCAATAGCTTGGTAAAATATTCATTGTCTCAGACTTGGACTCGGGAGCAAAATATTACCCTTGGCCCCTAAGCCACTTCAGCTGCTCCCCACTCTGCCAGTCCAGGGTTGGACGTGGAAGAATTTGGACTCTAGGTTCTTCAAAAGCCTGAAATAGGCCAGCCTAACTACTTATTTTACAGATGAGTAGATGAGGCCCAGGCCTCCCTGGTGCCCACAAGACACCGTCAACCTGTTCACCCAGCACTTAGGCTCCTTCACAGATGGAGTCACTCCCATTTCCTGCTTCAGCCATAGCCCATTTCCCTGCTTTCTCCATTCATAAGCCTCTTTGCTTACTCTATGCTTTTGCTACAAATGCCCTTCCCTGCCTTTCCTCCTCTTCTCTGCAGGGTAAATTTCTTTGCACTCATCTTCAAGGACCAGTTTAGATGCCACCTCCACTGGGAAGGTTTCTAGGACTTCCCCCATCCTAGAGGCAGCAGGGTGACAGAAAGAAGGGGCTTCAGCAGAATTCCACTGAAGTTTGCATGCTATTACCAGTGCAGGGTGCCTTCTCCTCCCTAAGATTCAACTTCCTCCTCTGTAGACCATAGTATACCTATCTTGCACAATGATCAACTTGAAATAGTGGGAGCCCCATGTCTGACATACAAGTGTTCAGTAAGTGCCAGGGCCCTCCTCACCACTATTTACTCTTTTCTGGGCTGTGGTCATAAATTTCCCAAGCACCTCAGTGGGCTGCCCTTTGATCTTGAGATCACCATCAGGCTACTGCCACTACCTCTTGCAGACAGAAACAGAAAGAAGCAGGCAGGTAGGCCTGCAGGTAGAAATGGGCCCTAAGGGCTTGAGAGCAGGACAAGACTCATACATCCCTTCCATGCCTCCAGTGAGTGCTTGTGGGAGACGGGAAGTCCAGGCATACATGAACTCACCTGTGTGATTCCTCCAAACCTACAGGGGAGGGGACTGGGTGCAGAATGAGGCAGAGCTGGTGTTAAAGCAGGTGATTCATGGGAGGCTGCAGCTGCCACTGGGGCAGGCCCTGAGAATGGGAGGGGTCCTAGGTGTGCCCTGCCCTAAGTGGCAGTCCCAAGGTGTGGTGGGATTTGAAGTATGACAGAGTCGACCTTGTAGGGTACTGACCCTCTTTCCAGAGACTAAATTGACACCTAGGCCAGGTAGAGAGGGCCTGGGATCTCAAACTATAGCCTCCAAATTCGGCTCTGTTTGCCCCTCTCCCTGTGTTGACCTTGGTTTTTCTATGTGCAAAGTGGGACCACCTCTCAGGGCTGTGGGGATGAAATGATATGACACATGAAAAGGAGTCTCAGAGTGGACACTGGGCCTCTCCCTAGATAGGGTTGGAGGTGTCTCAGAGGATCTGGACCAGGGCTATTCTGGGACAACAGGCTGAAAGCACTTCCCCTCAATCCCACACTATGGTAGTCTAAAGCACAGATTCTGGACTCAGAAGGACGTGGGTATACATTATATCCCAACTACCTAGAAACTATTGTCTTCATCTGTAAAATGGGACAATAATCCTGGTCTTGTTTTTTTTTTTTTTTTTGAGACAGAGTCTCACTTGGTCACCCTGGGTAGAGTGCTATGGCATCATCATTCACAGCAACCTCAAACTCCTGAGCTCAAGCAAGCCACTACTGTTGCCCCCCAGAGTGCTAGGATTACAGCCACCACCACAACCGGTCCTATTGTTGTTATTTGAATTACATGCTTGGTACATGGCATATACAAAATAAATGAGTTGGTATTTTTATTATGTTACTATTTTTATTCAACAGACAGGACTCTAGACCCCTTCCCTCAGTCCCCTACCCTCTTTGATCTCTGTGGAGACCGTGGGCAGCTTCAGGGCCTCCAGCACTGAAAATGGAGTAGCTTTCCCCAGTGGGTCTGAGATTTTGGGTTCCCTGGCTAATTCCTTGTTTGATCTTGGACATGTCACCTCTCTCTGGGCCTCAGTTTCCCCCATTTGTTGAATGATGTTCCCAGCTCTCCAAAAGGAGAAGCTTGCCAGATGAAGGCAATGTCTCGGCAAAGGTGCGTGGACTTGGTAAGGCGTGCGGTATGATCGACCCTGCTACACCAGAAATGTTTCTCCAGCACAAGTCAAGGTGCTGCCAGTTGCTCATTTCCTGCTCTAAGGCGTCCAGGACCAGGTGTCCCAAAACCAGCCTGAAGGGGCGGCCGAGTTTAAGCAGTGACGCGAGGAGAAGGTGGAGCTGAGGGAGGGGATATGATCTCACGAACAAAGAGGAGGGCGGAGAGGAACTGTCTTGAAGGCTCTGGGACTCGTAAGATCCCAGGCCACTTACCTCTCCTCAGGCCGCCCTCCTAGACTTTAGCTCAGAGCCCTCGTCTCCCTGCCGACGCCCACGAAACCCACCAAAGGCAGTCTGCAGTTGCGCCACGCCTACAATCTCCCACACCTTAGGCCCGCGTGGGGCGGGGCCTATTTGGGGGCGTGGCTATCAAATTGAATTTGTCCAATGGGGTACGAAGATGGGCGGTACCCAGCCAAGGATTGGCTGGTGCGGGGGTGGGGCGGGGCCAATAGGACAGCTGGCGCAGCTGGACAGGCGGCTTTCCCCAGAGCAGTCTAGGGGACCGTTGCTGAGCAGGCCTGGGACCCCGGGTCGCGGCACCTCTTGCCTGCCCCTCTCCAATTCATCTGCCGGGTCCCGAATAAGCTAACCCAAGCACGTGCCAGACGGGTGGGCTGGACTGAGAGGTGGGTGTGCCGATCTCGGGGGCGGGGGGAGCGCTCCTGGTGCCGCCCAGACGGGTTCAGGGGCGGTGGAACCCGGATATCTGGACAGGGGTTCTGGAATTCTCAGACCTGGGAGTTTCGACCTATCTACGAGAGCTCTAAGCCGTGGAATGAAGTTCTGAGACCTTGGGAGAGGACTCCCTCCTCCAAGAGGCTCCACGCCCCCCAGGGGCGCCACTCTGTCGGGCAGATACCCTGGGGAAGCTCCCACAGACCCCTGAGGCCCCTTACAAAATGTCCAGCGACCCCAGACTGTGTAACAGGGAGTCAAGGGACTGGAGAGGGGTTGTGGCTGGGAATCTTTGAGGCCTAAGAGACTTACAGTCCCCTGGGTATCCTAGATTAGGCACTAGGGACCTCTGAGCCTCAGAAGAAAAGACGTAGGGAAATCAGAGTATCCACAGATCCCAAGGCTGGTGACCTTCAGAGCTACAGTCTTGAGGGAGTTCACCCCACATTAGATAGATAAGAGAAAAGGACCCTAACAGAGGTTGGGAGTTTGATACCCATCTGAGCCTACCAGGATGAGAGAAGCAAGCAGTGGCTTGAACAGGCAGAGTCCCACATACCCTAACTGTGTAGATTAGTACCCACCCACACCCAGACCCATCCACCAGATAGGGTGACTTGCCAAGTGACTGTTCTGAAAAGGGGGAAGGGATATGATTGAGGGATGAATCAACGTGCAGGAGGAGGGGGGGATCCTGAGGCCATTTTAATCACCATACATCAACTAAGTACTTACAGTGTGCCAGACCATGGGCACTCATATTTCAGAAAAAGAGCTGCACTGGGAGGATGGGCCAGGATTTAGGGGTACCATTTGGACACCAGGCAAGCAAGAGGAGCACCAGTCCTCACCCCCTGGGCCCGTGAGGACTCTTTGGAAGGGGACTTCAAAAGCTAGAGATGACCAAAGTTTTAAATAAATCCCTTCCTGACCCCTGAGTCTTTGAGTTCCACTTTCCCCTGTGTCAAATCCCTGGCCCTCTCCGATCTTTTAAGTTTGCCTGAAATCCAGAGGTTGGGTGGGTCAGCTTCTGAAGACCTTTCCAGCTGGGGAATTGAATTTTAAGTGTGTGAATTGGCAGAAGGCTCTGGGTGCCTGGGAGCTTCACTTCATAAAGTCAGTTAGCAAGGGAGAAGGCAAGGAGGGGAGGAGTGGAAAGGAGTGTATGAGAGGACTGGCTCCAAGATCAGAAGACGCAGTGTACCTCCTATACCTGGGGGAATAAGAGTGGTGATGGCAGCAAAGACTTGGATATGGGCTCAGCCTACAGCCAGAGGCTGAGCTTTCAGAGTGGTTGGGGGGGCTGGTCAGGCCCTAGGGATGGGTGGGTGGGGCAGGAAATGGTGGAGACTGGCTTGCACCCCCTGGTGGTAAGCACAGCTTGGGTGGGCCTTGCTGGGCCCTGGCTTCTCAATCCAGGTCCCTGCTTCCCTGTTTGAGGTTTAGACGGGATGACTACCCAGCCTAGGCCACACAGCAGACTGGCAGCGAGCTGGCAAGGCTGGAACCAGGGACCGGTACTCTGGTTTGGTGAGTTTTCCATCAAACCACCCTAGGGGAGAGAGCAACTCACAGCCAGGAGCCACGTTACAGGATGGGATAGCAAGGATGGGACAATAAGAGACGCTCATGTGTTAGAGAGGGAAACTAAGGCACAGAGCCTACATGCCTGTGGTTTCTAAAAGCCCCAATAGGTCTGACTCATATCTGTCTCTTGCAGAATCTTCTGAGCTGGTGACAGGTGCCACGGGCACTGGAGACAGACAGAGCTAGAGGCAAGCAAGATGGCAGACGAGGCATTAGCTGGGCTAGACGAGGGAGCCCTTCGGAAGCTGGTAAGTGGCCCCATCACCTCACAGTGGGGATGAGCAACCAGGCCAGAGAGGCAGGGCAAATCCAGGCTACCTCTCAGTTGGCAGAAAGAGGTGATGGCGAGGGGCCAGGAGAACAGGAGTAAGCTGGTTCCATGTGGCTAATGCAGAGGCTCCTGTGGCATGTGCCTGTCCATGCCAGGTGCTTAAGCCTGGTCCCTCCCAACCCCCCACTGCCACCACCTATTTAAACAGTAACTGCTAGGGACTCGCCCATATGCAGCCACAGGTGTGGAGAGGCTGAATTTGCCTCTCCCAAGCAACAGCTTGGATAGTGCCCACCCCTGGAAGCTGGCCCAATGATAATGGTAGCAGCAATGATTAATAATGCCAGGGCATGGCAGGGGCAGGCTGGGTCCTGGTGCACCATCTCACAGAATTGTTGAAGCAGCTCTAAACACCAGAACATTGTGACTTAGGTGAAATCACCTGCCCAAGGAGCACCCATCTAGGAAGAAGCTACAGCAAATTTTAACCATGGAGGAAGCTCTGGGGGACGAAAAATCTTGGGAAAGTCAAGGCTGGAAGATCTCATAACCACTTACCTCTCCTCAGACAGACCAACTAAACTATAACTCAGAGCCCTCGTCTCCCTGCCGACGCCCACGAAACCCACCAAAGGCAGTCTGCAGTTGCGCCACGCCTACAATCTCCCACACCTTAGGCCCGC
>NW_003852689.1:569012-571701 GCF_000181295.1 Otolemur garnettii
GCCCACCACTATGCCTGGCTATTTTTTGGTTGCAGCTGTCATTATTGTTTGGCGGGCCTGGGCTGGATTCGAACCCACCACCTTAGGTGTACGTGGCTAGCGCCTTAGCCACTTGAGCCACAGGCGCCAAGCCAGTTTTGTGACTTTTAATCTGTCATTTTTCTACTCTGAGTTCCTTTATCAATAAACTGTGGAGATAAACAGGTCAGGGAGAGATATGCATGAACACAAAATCTAGGTCTTAGGGTTAGCATGGGAATGGAATGAGGCATGGGCTAGATCTTGGGGTTGGGGGAGGATAAGGCCACTCCATTACTTTCCCCAGCTTCTTCCATAGTGCCTCATCTAACCCCATGTATAAAAGGCTATGGGGCAACACAGCAGGGCAGGGAATGTGCCGACAGGCAAGGACACTGCAGCAACTGACCTGGAGGAAGAGCAGAGCTCCACCCCCCCACCCCACCCCCAGCTCCTGACCCTTGTCCAGGGGGAAAATTAAAAATTTACCTTCCATAGAAGATACATGACCTACCCCACCCCCATACCATTTTCATGGAGGCAGAAGCTGAAGCCAGCCAGCTTACCCCAGCCACTGGGCAGTGCCCTGCTGCTGCCGTGACCTCTAAGACAGGTAGCCTGTGTGTCCTCAGACCAGTGCCTTAGACCAACTGTCCTCAAACTACCGCTGCGGGCCACATGCAGCCCACCTGGGACATTAATCCAGCCTGCCAGGTGTTCTTGCCGCCGCTGCCTGTCCTGCTTAGCAGCTGACTCGTCCCGGGGGCCAGCAGTCCAGCCCCCCCAACGGTCTGAGAGACAGTGAACTGGCCCCCTATTTAAAAAGTTTGAGGACCCCTGCTAGACTCTGGGTGTCTGCCACTAGGAGGGCTTATATGCAGTCTGGAGGGGATGGTGCCGGCTTGTCAGCTCGACCTCCCCTCAGGAAGTTCCAGTCCTAACGGGAGTAAGGGGCTGGTAGAGGCAGTGTTCCAAGCAGAGGGAAAGCCTGGCCAGGTCCCCAAGCATCTCCATCTCTAGGGATCCACACTCAGGCTTATAGTTCTCCAGCCGCCACCCTCCATTCTCATGGGCACTGGAAAGGGGTTTCAGAGAAGCAGCTGGAGCGGTGGCTTAAGTCAGGCCTCCCCAGCCCCATGCCCCCTCTTTGGGAAAGGATAGATGAGACCCTCCCCCGATCCCACCCCCTCTCGAGACCGCAGTGCCCTCCAAGGTCTTTCCCACCCCAAGACTGGCTCCTGCACACTGGGCGACCGCCATTGCCGCGCACCGGCGCTGCCGAGGGTCCCACCCTGCACGCTGGTCTGGCCCTCACCGGCCTCATGGCAGGGACCAGGGCATCCTGCACCAGGCTCCTCCCCGCGGGGCCGGGCCTTATAAGGGGAAAGCTGGGCCCCTCGGTCTGTCCTTGCACCCTAGGGTCAGGAGGATTTGGGTACACAGGCTGCTGCTTCTGGCCTGGCCCCAGCACATTGCTGAGGACTGGGCAGGGGGCTGCACAGAATGGGGGCGCCTGGGGCCGCGCACACCACGTGCCTCTCTACCGTTAGCCAGGATGCCCTCCGCTTCTGTCCTGGGTTCGGGTTCTGGCTCCGACACTCACTAGCTAGATGACCTGGGGAAGCTGCTTGGGTTCTCCGAACTTTGGTTTCCTCTCTCTGTAGGACAGACATTAAAGCACGTGGTAGCGGGGTTTTCCTGTCTGGCTCGCCCCCTAGGCGCCTAGCCCGGGGCTGGCTGGACAGGCGTAAGGAGGAGGGGGGCGGGGGCAGTGGGTGCCCCGTGGATCTGGTCGCTCTGGAGCCTGTAGGCCCTCAGCGCCCCCTGGTGAGGCTTTGCTCTACTGCTGGCGAGTCACCTGAGGAAGCTAGAAATGGGAAACTCTTCCAGAGGCCCCTCCATTGTGCTGGTGGGGAGATTGAGGCTCACAGAGACATCAGGGCCTGCTTGAAGTCCCCAGCAGCGACAGCAGAATTGTACCCAGTGGCCCAGCGCCCCCCACCCCTCACCCCCGGAGGAGGAAGCACCCTCTTTCCTCCCAGGAGAGTTTCACTGGGCAGTTTAGGAAACCACCCCATCCCTCTCCTCTTCCCCCTAAGAGGACAATGGTACTTTGTACTTCCTTCCCTCCCTCCCACAGCCCCTTCCTTATACAGCAGTGGCGCCTGAGAGGGCAGGAACAGCAGGACACACAGCAGGGACACTGTGGTCCCTTTGCTTCCACACCCACAGGGAAGGGTCATGCCAGAGGGTGACCAGTGGAATGAGGTTGCCAGCCCCCAGCCTTGCCCCACCCATTTCAGGGTGATCAGAGGGAGGTTCCCACTTCCCAGATGCAGGACGCTGAAGCTCCCAGGAGCTGCCTTCCAGAGGTGGCCAAGTTCCTACATCAGACTTTTTTCAGGGACAAGGATCTCATCTCTGGAGCCCAGAGCATTAGTTATGGGGACACAGGAGACAAAGTGCTAATCATTGCACATTTGGGCTTCTTTACCTCTACACAGGAGGGGCTGGACCAGCTGTCCCCTAATCTCCGAATGTATCACAGGAGGTTTGGGGCCTGAGGCCAGGCCTTCAGGTTAGGAAAGTGAGCCTCATTCTCCCTTACTCTGCTATAAAAGTTTTCCATGGGCCTCAGGGCATCTCTAGTCCAGGCTAGTGGGGTCCCCAA
>NW_003852689.1:573261-580528 GCF_000181295.1 Otolemur garnettii
GGGGGGGAGGGGGGTCGTGACTCACAGGTTGAGAACCACTGAGCTAGAACTATGGGGCCGGGGCTGGGCTTTACCAGGTGGAGGTGTAGGGGAGACAGCAGGATTGGCTGACTCAGCCCAGAGAAGGACCTAGTTAAACAGCCACCTCCAGCTTCCCAGGGACCAAGGGAATGAGGAGCTGTTGGGAGCATCTGTCACCCAGGGATGTCCTCTCTAGGACCCTGGGTAGCTCCTGATGTCAGGTGCCTTATATGGCTAAGGGAATGGCCTTCCCACTCTGGGCCCTAGCTCCTTCAATGGTGGCTAGTGCTAGACCAGTGCAGGGGGAAAAAGTAACCCTCAGTCAGGCAAGAAGTTAGGACTCCTAAGCACCTGCCCCTACCTCAGTTTCCCCATCTGTGGATGAGCCGGCCAACCCCCAAGAGGACTGTGTGCTTTGGGAACTAGACCATGGGAGACTCCCTTTTCACAAGGTTACTTCCTCCTCCTTGGAAGGAGGAGGATGTCTTGGAATTTTGATGGAGGGCTCAGAGGGGCAGAAATTGAGTTCCAGGAAGGAGTGCCTGGCCTTGCACCTGGCATTTGGCATGGATGAGCGGTTGCTGGCTGCTCCCTCATAATCAGTGAGCTATGAACTACAGATTATAGCAGGCACCCTAGGAGCCCTGGCACAGTGAGTTAGGTCTCCCCTCCAGGATCCTGGGTGGGAGTCAGGCACGTGAAGGGCTTGGGGCACAGGGAGTAGAAACAGGCCACTCATTGTCCCCCAGGCAGAGCTGTGGGCAGCTGGTGCCAGCCCTCTGCCTCTAGCAGCCAAAATGACCTGCCCCTCGCCCCTGCCTGTCCTATAGCTAGAGGTCACAGCGGATCTGGCAGAGCGGCGGCGCATTCGCTCGGCCATCCGGGAGTTGCAGCGGCAGGAGCTGGAGCGTGAGGAGGAGGCCCTGGCATCCAAGCGCTTCCGTGCTGAGCGGCAGGACAACAAGGAGAACTGGCTGCAGTGAGTGGCAGGGAGTTGAACCTGCAGGTGATAGGGTGAGAGGCTCAGCTTGTGTGTATGGCAGGAGTGAGCATGAGCATGTCTGCTGTGTGTACATAGCAGTATGTGTACACTTTTGGAATACAGAGGGGTGTTTGTGGGCATGAACATGTGCTGATCATGGTGTCTTGGCCATGCTGGTGTGGACAGCACATCTGAGTATGTGGTATTAGGTGCCCATGTTCCTGCGTATACATGTATCAAGGCGCCGTCCGAGAGGGTGCACAGCTCCCCCTTCTGCCAAGGTTCTGGGGTCTCTCTCCTGTTTACTAGCCTGTATCTTCCACTGCCTAGACATTGCAGTGGTAGTTACAGTCATGATGTCTTTGCAGTTCTCAGCAGAGGGAAGCCGAGCAGCGGGCTGCCCTGGCACGGCTGGCAGGGCGGCTAGAGTCCATGAGTGATGTAGAAGAGCTGACCAAGCTGGTAAGGCCCAGGCGGGGGCAGGGGTTGGGAGTAGGACAGGTGAAGGCCAGGACTCTACAGCTAACACCTGTGGCCTGCCTCTCACCCACAGTTGCGAAGTGCCAGTGAATATGAGGAACGCAAGCTGATTCGAGCCGCCATCCGCCGCATACGGGCTCAGGAGATTGAGGGTAGGTGCCCTGTCCTGACCCCACCTCTGCCCTGCTCCCCACCTCCCAGGCTCTCACCTGACACTTGCCCCTTCTCTTCCAGCTGCCACCTTGGCTGGGAGGTTGTGCAGTGGGCATCCCAACAGCGGCTCAACAGAGGACAGCAAGGGGCGGGCAGCACGCAGGCTAGAACGGTGTGAGGTAAGGAGCAGGATAGGTTGGGACGGTGGCCCAGTATTCTGGGCCCACAGATGCCAATAGCATAGAGTGCCTGTGTCTTTGCTAGACTGGTATTTAAATGTGAGGGCCCCCCAGTCTGTTTGGGGGACACGGGGGCTCTATCTTAGGCCTCTGACCACTCTTTTGGGTCAATGTCTGGCCCCAAATTCCAGACTCTTTCTCTACCCAGGCCTTCCTCATCAAAACCAGCCTATCTACACTGCCCCCAAGTTCCTATCCCTTTCTCATCACTACCACCCTTTTTGGTATTTCTCCCACTTACACTCTCACCCCTGCCATCTAGTCACCACTCTACTGCAGAGGGATCTCTTGGAAATGCAAATCTTCCCTGCTACTTCCCCTGCTTAAACCCATTCCAAGGCTTCCCCTCACCCACCAAACAGCCCACATCCTTACCTTGGCTTAGTGGGGCCTGCACTGTCAGCTGACTCATGGAGCACTGTCCACAGAGTTGTCTCTGTTCTAGGAGTGTGGGTGAAGGATTAGGCTGTGCAAATCCCCTAAGTGGCCAGCAGAGGCCGCTGGGTCCATAGTGGTAGCAGTACTCCACCCCACCCCCTCCCTGATTAACTAGGCTGAGGCAAGGGGTCAGGAACCTTCTCTCCAGGGCTCCTGTTCCTAACAGGTCTCCTACCATCCCCAACTACTGACATTAGGACCTGGTGCTGTCTGAACCACCTCTGGCTAGGCAGTGCCAAGAGATTGGGAAGTGAGGATCAGAGACTTACCCTAGCTTGCCAGTGCCCGTGCATGTGCAGGTGTGCCCACAGGAAGCCATGCCCATGCCCAGCCCCTCTGCTTTGCATGCCCTGCCCTGGGCACCAGCCAGCCTGACCCTTAGTGAGTGGAGATAGCACTCAAGACTTGGGGAGCCTCAGTTGCATCCTATGGGTTCCTTGCAGGTACCAGAGCAAAAGGAACAGGAACAGCAAGCAGAGGTTCCGGAGTCAACCCCAACCCCTGAGGGCACCAGCCATGATGTGACCACAGTGACACTCCTGCTGTCAGCCCCAGCTGGAGGCACACCCAGCTCACCTGCCTCCCCCAACAGTTCACCCACCACTGTCTCTCCTGAGCCTCCACTGGAGCCTGCAGAGGCCCAGTGTTCTGCAGCTGAGGCCCCAGGCAGCCCTGAGCCACCCCCTAGCCCACCCAAGGCCACCAGCACTGAGCCCCAGGAGTCTCCAGCATCTCCCAGCACTGAGAGGCAGGTTGTCAACAAGGTGAGTCTGAACAAGGGGCAGGGATGCCAGGCAGGTAAGCTGGGTCTGGGAGTCAGGCCCTGCCCATGCTGTGTCTCCCCTGCAGCTCCTGTCTGGCCCCACAGAGCCCCCTGCTGCCCAGAGCTCTACCAGAGACCCCTCTAACACCAAGAGAGCAGGTGAGGGTCCCAGCAGGGATAACTACAGGCATCTACCTTCCCCTCCCCCAGCCTCCTTTTCCCTGCCCAGAGAATGGGCTCTTGTGCCTGGAGAGCTCTAGCCGTCTCAGATCCCTCCCCCAACCCCCTCCCTACCCCTGAGGTGTCCCCGCCCCCCAGCAAGGCCCACCCCCCACCCATGGCCAGAGGCCTCCCTGCAGCCTTGAAAGGCAATGGGCCTCAGGCACATTCTTTTCCCCAATAAGGGAGTGTGCCCATCTCCTAGCAGGAGCCATGGGCAGCACTGACCAGGAGGGTTGTCCCCCATCCCCACCAGCAGGAGGATCTGGGCACCCTTCCTCCAGCCCAAGCCTAGCCCCGGCCCCCAGGAGTGTCCAAGTCATCCTGGGGTCAGTGCTGGAGGGAAAGGAAGTGCCCATAGGAGAGTTGCAGCTGCATGGAAAGGAGGGGATGGGGAGGTGGGAGAGATTGGGTACAGAAAGGGGTTCAAAGTTAGGGAAGTATGGAGGAAAGGAATGTGAAAGATGGACCTCCCATCCACTCTCCTTTCTCTTCCCCTACGTGGCTACCACCCCCTCCCCAACCTGCCAGACCTGGCTGGATCCGGGCCCTGCCAGCGCCCTCTGTCCGTGCTCAAACCCCGCCAGCCAGCCCAGAACCGAGGTACTGCCTATCATCACCACCCCCAGCCTCTGGGCAGTCCCAGTCCCACCCAGTCACTGACAGCCCTCTTGTCCCTTCTTCTAGAGTCCACCCCCCTTGCCAGTGGATCTTCCCCGTTCCAGCGGGCTGGCTCTGTGCGGGACCGAGTCCTCAAGTTCACATTTGATTCTCCTTTGGCTGCTAGGCTCCGGGACGGCCCACCCCATGCTGCCCTAGGTTCCCCGATCTCCACAAGGCTCCTGGGCCCCTCCCTCACCAGCACTACCCCTGCCTCCTCCTCCAGTGGCTCCTCCTCCCACGGCCCCAGTGACACCCCTTCTGGGTTCAGCAAGGAGCAAGGAAGAACAGCCCGATCCCTGGCCCAGCATCGGAGCTGCCCTCCGGAGGAGGGCCCAGGAGGGCGGGGCTTAGCTGCCAGGCCCCTTGAAAACGGAGCAGGGGGGCCCGTGGCCTGCTCAGAAGAGCCCAGTGCCCCACTGCCCGTGGCTGTCGGCATTGCCGAGCCAGGAGGTAATATGAAGACCACGTTCACCATCGAGATCAAGGATGGCCGTGGCCAGGCCTCCACTGGCCGGGTGCTATTGCCCACAGTCAACCAGAGGGCAGGTAGGCCTCCCCACTGCCCCCACCCCCACTGCTGGGTATGAGTGCCTGCAGCCTCAGCTCCACATGTAGGACAGGTGCTGCAGCCAGGGCTCAGATGCTTCCAAAGGGTGTGCTGGAAATGAAGGGCACCATCAGCCTTGGCTGGCACTGCCCTCACCCGACCTGATCCTGACAGCAGCCCTTCTCCCCACCCAGAACTGACGCTGGGGCTGCGTGCGCCCCCTACCCTCCTCAGCACCAGCAGTCGTGGCAAGAACACCATCACCCATGTCAGTGGCCCTGGGACCCTGGCCCGGCCGGGCAGTGTTAATCACATCACCAGCTTCAGCCATGCCTCCCCTGGTAGCCAAGGAGGCTGCAGCATTAAGGTGAGCCCCTCCTCACCATCCGTTAACCCTACATGGATCACCTAAGAGTGGAGTACTAGCAGGGTTCCTCTGATCTCCTCCCCACCAAGTGTACACACAGGGAAACTGAGGCCTAAAGGGAGGGTGGCTGCTCACAGTCCACAGCCAATTGGTGGCAGAGGTAAGGCCAAACCCTAGTGAATCAGCCACCAGATGTTTCAGAGTGCCATTTTATGTTGGCCTTATGCTTCCAACATGCTGATCTCTGACTCTTATTCCAAAATTGGTTAGTTCATCCCTAATGAACAGATGGGGAAACTGAGGCTCAGAGAGAGTGGTAGTGGCTTGCTCCCCTCTTTCTGTGGCAGCCCCAGTGCCCCTGCTCCTACCCCACTTTGCTCAACACCTTAAGGTGCAGAGCAGCTCATCTGCTCATCCAAGATCAGCCTGGCCTATTAGGAGATTGAAGATTAGCGATTAGCATCTGTGTCAACCTCCCTGTGGAGGCTGGGCAGAAGCACTGATGGGGGACAGACAGGCAGAGGGACGCCAATCAGGTGAGGCAGCAGCAGCCTAGCAAGTGCCACGGGAACCGAATATGCAGCACCTTTCCATTATTCATTCCCAAGCCCGGGATCTACCAGCTGGGAGCTCAGCCGGGGCAGAGATCCCAGTGAGCCATCCAGCTGCCCAGGTAATGCCCTCTATGCTTAACCAGGGACTGAATGGGACTTTGACTGAAGTGAAATGGCTAGAGCCAGATTTGGGGGACAAGGAGAGAGTGAAGAGGCAAGAATTGCCCTTTGCCAAGGGATTGCTTGGGGAGGACCAGCTGAGACCCTTGAGGTGGTTGGGAAGTGTCACAGTGAGACTAGCTCTGACACCACCAACTTCCCTCAGTTTACCCACCTAGAACCAAAGAGGCACAGGTAATAGGAATATGACATACTTGCTCAAAATCTGTGGTTGGTTCTGAGCACCATGGCAGGCCAGAGAACATTAGCTCAGACATTTATTTCAAACCAAAACAGTTGTTGCACCAGATTGCTCCAAGTCCCCACTTCCTGTGCCTCATTTTCCCCAATTAAAACAGATGGCATAAGGGCAAAGAAGTACATGTTCTGGAGACTGGCAGACTGGATCCTTAAAGGCTAATGTATGTGGTGGCTCAGACTGGCCCATTCCTGGTTCCTTGCCTCAGTTTCCCCACCTGTGAGGCATGGGGCTCTGGTCTTAGTTATCCTTCAGAAGCCAGGCAGTCTTGCTGTGCTGCAAGTCTGTCATCTCTACAGGGCTAGCGCCAGGCCTGGCACTTTGGCAGGCCACCCCTCCCCCCCCAACCCCTTTCACAGAGGAGCCCAGAATAGGTTTCTATTTGGGCCACAGCTCCAGCTGGCTGGTGGTGGGCTGGGAGGACAGCAGGGGCGGGGCAGGCCCGCTGCCCTTGCCTTCACCCTCAGACCAGCTGAAAGACTCAGTCACTGGCAGTCAGAGACAGCAGCCCCTGCCACCATCCCACCATTACCCCCAATAGAAATCCTACCAACATCATGCCGGGGGTCCCAGGGCCTGGGCCTGAACTGGCTGCAGCCCTTGAGGAGCGTTTGGGCCGGGCACTGGAGGAGTTGCATGCAGTGGCTGAGGCAGGCCGGGCAGCAGTGACCCAGGCAGCCGAGGCAGCTGTGGCCACTGTGGAGCCAGTGGCCCGGGTAGCCGAAGAGCTGCGGGCAGAGACAGCGGCACTGAGCCAGCGGCTGGATGCATTGAGCAGGCAGGTGGAGGTGCTGAGCCTACGGCTGGGGGTCCCACTTATGCCTGACCTTGAGCCTGAGCTGGAGCCCAGTGAGCTGCTCCTGGCTGCTGCAGACCCTGAGGCCCTCTTCCAGGCAGCTGAGGATACAGGGACCCCCATAGCCCACCCACCAGCCTTCAGCACACGCCGCCGGTCCTCTGCTGGCACTGCCCGCAGCAGCAGTCTTGTAAGTCCCCTTGGGCTACGGGAGGGGATAGTTTTGAGCCAGACTATGCCTCTGCTGAGTGACCTTAACTGTGTCATCACCTTCTCCGAGCCTCAGTTTACCTCTCTGTACCACAGGGGACTGGAACACTAATGCTCCAAGACTGGGGCAAGAGGGTGCCAGGCTCCAGTCCTGAGGAATATGTGACAGCTGCCCTGGCAGCCTCTGGCATAGCCCAGCCCCCAGTCCCAGACTCACCCCCCTACCCTGGCCAGGCCAAGCCTCCTTAAAACAGCTGCCACCTTGTGGCAGATAGAAAGGATCTGCCAAGAGGGGAGGGGCTTTAATATTTGGGCTGGAGCCTTTTTTGGGCTAGGGAGATGCCCTGGGAGGGCTAGGTTGGGACTGAAGGCCCCTTAGAGGATGGTTCCCAGCAGGGGTCAGGTCGGGGGGGGGGG
>NW_003852689.1:581201-593691 GCF_000181295.1 Otolemur garnettii
GGGGGACAGCTTGAGGCTCTGTCTCAAAAAAAAAAAAAAAAAAGAAAGTCATTATTAACACCACTATTGGTTGTATTATGATGCTAGGTATGAGGGAAGCCCTGCAACAAGCCTGGCAATGTCTCTTCCCTGAGGCTGGCACCAACATGGCCATCCTTGGGCAGGCAGGCTGGCAGAGTAGTGGTTATTTTCCAGGCTGTACCAGCAGCCCCAGGATCTGGTGTCCCTGTCCATTGGGAACCTGGTGGGTTTCACCTACACCCTTGCTCAAAGTCCATGCCCTTTCCCCACCCTGCAGATGGAACCAGAGCCAGCAGAGCCTCCCTCTGCAGCAGTGGAAACAGCCAATGGTACTGAGCAGACCCGGGTGGACAAAGCACCAGGTGGGCGGAGCCCACTGAGCACCCAGGAGCTGATGGCTATCGAGGATGAAGGGGTCCTAGACAAGATGGTATAGCCAGATCTGGTGGGCTGAGGGATGGCAGGAAGCAGGGACCAGCAGGCACTAGGTGGTCAATGACAGGGGATCTATACTGCAGCTGGATCAGACCACAGACTTTGAAGAGCGGAAGCTTATCCGGGCTGCGCTGCGTGAGCTCCGACAAAGGAAGAGAGGTAGAGAGCCAGTGCCCTACCCTAGATTCAGCTGCCCCATTCCCCAACTGCTCCCCTCACTCCCTGGGGTGCCTGTATGGATACTCCAGCTCAAAAACTGCGCTACTCAGCTTCTTTCTAGATCCAGCTATTCCTTTTCCCCCTTCCCCTTGGAGCCAGCTGCTCCCTTCCTTAGCTACTTCTCTTCTCCTGAACAACTTAGTTTCTGCCCCTACCCAGCTTCTCCTTTCCTGGATGTACCTACTTCTGCCCCCAGATACCTCCTCCCTGGACACAGCTATTCTTTCTCTCAGATTCTAGATTCATCTGCTTCTCCAAATATTCTCAATTACTCCTCTGAATCTAGCTGCTTCCTCCAGGGCCCACTCCATCCCCACCCACCCTCCAGCCTCCATCCCCACCCACCTTCTTCTTTAGACCCAGTTAACCCACTTCACCAGCTTCTCTCCCAACTACTCTTTCCCTGGACCAAATTGCTTATCAGATTCCTCCAATTACTCCCTCCCTGAATCTAGATATTTGTTCCTCTAGCCGCTCTTCTCCCCCTCAAAGACCCAATTGATGATTAGCTCAGCTACTCCCTCCTGACTAAGCTACTCATTCCCATTGAAACTCCCTTCTTGGGTCCAATACTCCTCTGAGTTCAACTAGCCCATATTCCCTAGTGCCTAAAGGAGTCCATCACCCCCTCCCACACCCCACTCCCTGCCAACTTATAGCTGTCTCCTCACACCCCCAGCTGCTCCTAGAGGGGCCCTTGTTACCTGTGTCATTAGTGTTTCTAACAAGCTGCCCTCTGTCCCATCTTGTGTTCCCCCTGTGCCTGTTCTGTGTGGGTATTGGGTGGCCTTTCTGTGCATGCATGGGGCATCCCCCACCCAGACCAGAGGGACAAGGAGCGAGAACGGCGGCTGCAGGAGGCACGGGCTCGACCAGGGGAGAACCGCGGCAACACAGCCACTGAGACCACAACGCGGCACAGCCAGCGGGCAGCCAATGGCTCAGCTGTCAGCACTGTTACCAAGACTGAGCGGCTTGTCCATTCTAGTAAGGAGCCAAGCAGAGCTTAGGGCTCAGGGTAGCAACCACATCCTCCTCATAACCCTGAATGCCTCTCACATCCTTCTTCTCACCCCCTGCCCCTCCAGATGATGGCATAAGGACGGCCCGCACCACCACAGTGGAGTCAAGTTTCGTGAGGCGCTCAGAGAGTAAGGCCACCTGGTGTCAACCTGTGCCTGCCTGCCTGCATCCTTGGGCTCTTCCTCAAGCTTTCTCTCCATGTCTTCGACTGCGCCATCATTCTCTCTTCTCTGCCTGTGGCTATCACCATCTTTCTACACAGCCTCCTACCCGCTTACATGCCTCTCCTCCTTTTTCACAGATGGTAGTGGCAGCAGCACAATGCAAACCAAGACCTTTTCCTCATCCTCCTCATCCTCATCCAAGAAGATGGGCAGGTGAGCATGTGCACCCATGCCCAGACTACAGAAAACCTCCTTGCGAACCCATTCTGCAGAGGAGTAGACTGAGGTGCTGAGAAGTGACAGGTGTATAGTCAGGGAGGGGCAAAGTGAGTGACCACTCCTACTCGCTTTGTGATCTCACTTAGTCCTCAGCCACACCTTGGAGAGGTGGATGCTTAGGGAGGCCAGAAACTTGCTTAGGGTCTCACAGCTCTGAGTGGCAGCAATAGCACTGAGCCCTACCCCAGTGAACTGCTTGGAGGCACTGCCATTTCCCAATGTCTACAAACCAGGTCCCAGACCACCTTTACTCCTTAACCCCATGAGAGAGAGGTACATCCCATGTTCCAGAGGATGCTGGGGCTGACACTAAGCAAGAACAGGGTCTGAATCCAGGCTGGAATCCAGGCTGGGAGCCGGAGAGGTCCAGGGATTTTAAGTCAGAGAGACCTTATTCAAGTTCATCCTCTATCTATCCTTTGAAATTTTAGGGAAGTTACTTCTATGGAACCTCAGTTTCCACATCTTTAGTGGAAATGGTAAGGGTCCCTCCCTCCTCTTGCTAAGTTTAAAATGCCATGGAGGAAAGGCTCAGCAGATGTGAACTATTATTCTTAATACCATTAATATAATTATGCTGGTCATCATTTTTATTAGTTGATAGTGCCCAGTGGCTGAACTCACCTGTAACTTGATGGTACAATGAGTCTTCTCAGAAAACTCCCTGGTGGATGGGAGGCCAAGCTTGATGAAAACCTTCGTGTTTGAGCCTCAGTGTACTCCTCTGTAAAATGGGTATGATGGAGAAGACTTCTTTGCTGGCAGGCATTAGAGGTAGTGGAGATACTGGAACACTACAAGACGTCTCTCTTGGCAAGTGGTAGCCAAGGCTGGGGAGTATCTCTCCTTCCCCCGCCTAAAAGGCACCTCCCCAACACCTAGCATCTTCGACCGCGAGGACCAGGCAAGCCCACGACCCGGCAGCCTAGCGGCGCTAGAGAAGCGCCAGGCAGAGAAGAAGAAAGAGCTGATGAAGGCACAGAGCCTGCCCAAGACTTCGGCTTCCCAGGCGCGCAAGGCCATGATTGAGAAACTAGAGAAGGAAGGCGCTGCGGGGTGAGGGGCGGGGCCTGTGGTAGTGGGCGTGGCCGGAGGGCCTCTTGATCTGTGGTGGGAAGGATCTAAAAGTTACAGAAGGCGGGGTCCGGGGTCGGTGGGCTGGGCCGACCTGATGCTGCAGCACCTGTGGTTTTGTAACCTGATCCTGACACCTCCACAGCAGCCCGGGCGGACCCCGAGCAACAGTGCAGCGGTCCACCAGTTTTGGGGTCCCCAATGCCAATAGCATTAAGCAGATGTTGCTGGACTGGTGCCGAGCCAAGACACGTGGCTACCAGGTGAGCCTAGGATGCCAAGTGGCCCAGAGACAACCTTAGATCCCAGCATAGCACCTCCTGCTTGGCAGAACTCCTTTCCATTCGCCTGCACACTTCACAGACACATGTGACCTCACAGGGAACATGGAAAGCCTTATTCTGGGATGAGGAACTAGACTCATAGAGGACACATGACATGCCCTGGATTCCAGATAAGTAATTAAACGATTAACAGGGCCCATTGAGGGTGGTAGACACAGTTCAAGGCCAGACTCCACTCTTGGAGTCCTCTCCTCACTGTTTTGTGGGGGACGCTCAGCAAGTTTCTTTAAAGAGGCCCAGCTGCAGAGGCTCACATCTGTAATCCTTGCACTGTGGAAGGCTGAGGCAGGTGGATAACTTCAGGTCAGGAGTTAGAGAGCAGCCTAAGGAAGAGTGAGACCCCATCTCTTCTAAAAATAGAAAAATTAGCTGGGCATTGGGGCTGGTGCCTATAATTGCAGCTACTTAGGAAGATGAGGCAGGAGGATCCCTTAAGCCCAGAAGTTTGAGGTTGCAGTGAGCTATGATGATGCCATTGTACTCTAGCCCAGGCAACAGAGCAAGTCTCTTTCTCAAAAAAAAAAAGCATACACACACACACAAATATCTATAAATGATACAAGGTATGATGGGGCATAACCATCACCATAGCTGGGTGGTGCTGGGTGGGCTTCTCAGTGACTCTACCCCTAAATCTTAGATGTAGTAGTTGACAGACCAAGTTGGAGAATGCTCACATCCTGACTGCTCAATCATTGTGCAGCCGTGAGCAAGCTACAGGGCTTCTCTCTGCCCAGTTGCCATAGGTCTGGAATGCCAAAACACCGGGGAGTTGAGGGCATAGGGGAGCTGCCCCCAGGGTCCTGACCAGTCCTCCTACCATCCATAGCACGTGGACATTCAGAACTTCTCTTCAAGTTGGAGTGATGGGATGGCTTTCTGTGCCCTAGTGCACAACTTCTTCCCTGAGGCCTTTGACTATGGGCAGCTTAGCCCTCAAAACCGGCGCCAGAACTTCGAAGTGGCCTTCTCATCGGCTGAGTAAGTGTGGGCCCCAGTACTATGGGTGTCGCTGGGCATTAGGGCCAGGCCCAATTGTCCTGAGACCCACTGGAGCCAGCCAGCCAGCCACATTGTCAGTCAGCAGCTGAGACCCCCTTCCCCAGAGAGTCCCCGTCCTTCTCCACCCCTGCCCACCTGATGCTGAGCGTGCCAGGTGCCCGCCGGAACGAAGGAGCCGCAGGCCTGCCCACCAGGTGGCCCTGTCCATGTCCCCTCCATCTTCCCTTTGCCCCTTTCTCCTTCTCTCTTCCCCTTTCTCTGTTCTCTCCTTCCACTATCACCAGAGCTTTCTGCTCCCACGGGATCCCGGCTGGAGATTCCAAAAGGAGGCTCTGGCCCGGGCACCGTGCCAGCCCAGCCTATATAGGTGCTACCAAGGCTTATATAGGACATCCGCAAGCCCTCCACTTTGGAATCATTGCCCCGTCCGCTCACCTCACCCTCAGCACCCTCCTCCATCTGTCTTTCCTTCTCTCCTTTTCTCTTTCTGGTTCCCCCCAAATTCTTTTCTCCTCCTCCCCCCACCTCCTTTCACGCCTCCCTCACCCCCCTTCCCTGGGGCACAGCCCTCCTCTTCAGCCTTGGGGCCAACTCCATTGCCCCCCACCCCGCATTCCCGCTTGCCCCAAGAGTTCTCTGCACCTGTGACTGGTTTGGCCCCCACCCCTGTCTGCATTGCACACCATTAGCGATGGGTAGTGAGCAGCACATCCACATTGGGGAGGGGGCATGCGGGGGGGCTGGCAGATTGCTGCACTGGGAATGTAACTGAACTCATGTCTCTGTGTGTGTATGTGTGTGTCTCTCTGTTCTCCTCCCCTCTCTTCTCTGCCTCTCCCCTTTCTTACCCACCTGGGTCCTGCTCCCTGCACCCCTGCCCCCTTGCCCCTTCCCGGCCCCCTACCCTCCCCAGGACCCATGCGGACTGCCCGCAACTCCTGGATACAGAGGACATGGTGCGGCTTCGAGAGCCTGACTGGAAGTGCGTGTACACGTACATCCAGGAGTTCTACCGCTGTCTGGTCCAGAAGGGGCTGGTAAAAACCAAAAAATCCTAACCCCTGCTTGGGGCCCCACGGTGAGAAATGCCGCCTCTCCCACCTGCCCCATTTCACCAGAATCTGCTCAGCAGGGCACAGAGATAGGGGCCTAGGAGATGGGTGGAGGAATCAGGGAACCCTTAGAAAAGCCAGAGAAACAAGACATGGCCCTGTCTTCTGGTTGTTCAGGGATTAAGCAGGTGAAACTATTCTAAATGGGCAGCAATGACTCAGGTGAGCAGGACTGTGATGGGGGAAGTCCAGGGGAAGCACCGGACCCAGGCTGCAGGTCTGGGACTATCTGAAATAAATGCAAACTAAACTGGGATCTGAACAAGTTAAGGCTAAAGGAGAGAGAAGGAGTTCCAGGCAGAGAGACCAGTGTATATATAGGGCCAGGGATGAGATAGGTGGAGAATATGTCATACCCACGAAGGAAAGGAACTTGAGTCTGGGTGTGAGGGAGGAGAAGGGGGCCACCAGCAGTTTAAACCTCCTTCTGAAAAAGCAAGAGTCATAAATATTTCCAAGCAGGGAGGGATGGATGTGGTCAGGTTAGCTTTCTAGAACAATCCTTGAATGAGGCCTGGATGAGAGATGGGATGGAGCAGATAGCTGTAACAAGCTTAAGAAGTAGAGTGAGGGACAGGCTTTCTGATAGGTTTCCAGTTTGGGAACTGGAGAGTTAGTGGTGCCATCCTCTAAGGTAGAGAGATCAGGAGAAAGGCCAGTTCAAGAGGAAGAAGTTTCTGGTTGGGGGGGTTCTGGCATTTCCTCTTTGGCCACCTCATCTCAGAGCCACAGTAAAAAATTCACATCCTGAACTAACAAGGAACACAGAGAGGTAGGCTTAGGGTTTCCCAGGGTTGAGTGGGAGTAGGTCAGAGCTGGGGCCTGAAACTTGAACTCCAGGCTCCCTGCTTAGTGTCTCTTTTCCTTGCCCTATCACTGTTTTCCCACCCATTTTGTAAAGAGGATTAAAAATAGAGGTTCAGAGGGAGCAAAGGAGTGCTGAGTCAGGGACAGAACTAACTGGGGGTACACTCAGATGCCCCTCAGGCCTGGAGCCATTGTAGGGGGCAGCCTTTGTGTGCACACATACATTCAGAGGAGCAGTGCAGGTGAGGGAAAGATGGGCTTGGTGCTGTCTCCAGGTCATATATGGACTTAGGAGCTGCTGGCCAGGGAGGGAGAGGGGCTCAGCTCAGCCCAGCTCAGCTCTAATTTAGTTGGAAAGTGTGACTCAGCTGTGTTGTTGCTCAAGTTGCCTGGTGTTTGGCCTGTCACTGAGACAGCCTGAGCCCTAAGCCCTGAGCCGTGAGCCCCAGTGTAAACATGGCTTTATAAGGTCTCCAGGGAAGGCACCAGGGGTGGGAAGGAGCTCCAGGTTGGGGAGGGAGGCCGGAATCCCTGGGAAGATAGCCACAGCTGGAAGAAGCTTCAGAGAGGCTTGCCTTTGGACCATGGTACAGTGGGGAGGTCAAACCTGGTATGGGGTAGGGGTGACCCCCAGGGCACACAGCAGCAGCAAAGCCAGGAACCTCTGTGCTTCCAACGTCTCAAATGAGGTAGGGAATGACTGTCCCATTATAAAGACGGGAAAACTTAGTCACAGAACAAGGCTTTATCTAGCATCTACAGCTGGTCAGTGGTAGAACCACACTGAAACTGGTTTTCTGCTTCCTAATCTCCTTCCTTGAAGAAGTTAAGGTGAGCAGGGAGTAGGACCAGCCCTGACACAGCCCTAGGTTTAACCATGAAGGCCCAAGATAGGAAGTGGTCTTGGACTCTCAGGTGTCTTGGGAATAAGAACAATTCTTGCCTTTATGCCTCCCCTGCCAAAGGAAACTCATTCAACATTGAATGTTTGGTATGTGCTGGGCATGGCAGATGGGAGAGAGCAAACAGGGAGCAAGGCAAAAGAGGTCTTACTTGGGGAGAAAAGGGGAAAGGAACCAGAGAGCAGATGCCAGCTGTAGCGTTCTGGGGCTGTCAGTTGCTTAGTGGCAGCAACCCACTCACTCTAGAGTGAGGGAAGGGCTCTAGGCAGGTGCCAACACCCAGCGCTGAGGACTAGCCCTGCACTTAATTAAGCTGTGGGGCTTGAAACAGCTTCTCTGCTCTGGGGCTCAGTTTCCCTATTTGTAACATGGAGGTAGCACTCTGAAGGATGGTCAGAAAGTTGTTCCCATCCCTGAGCATGGTCTAGTTGGTATTGGCTAGGATCCTCATCTGCCTTACCTGCTGTACTCAAGGCAGGTGACAAGGGTTAATCAACCCACCCCACCCCTACCCCACACACTTCCTAGCATTAACGTCCAGCAGCAGAGCTGTTTTCCTCATCAAACCCCCACCCCCATGGACAGGTCCTTGGGCCTTTTGGCAGAAGTACCAGGTCCAGCAGTGAGCAGATAATCATCACGGGACCAGAGGGTTGTGGAGTCCTGGCCATGGAGAAATATTTATCAATGGTGAAGCCCCTCTGGGTGCAACAGCCCAGCAGGAAGGCCTGTACCAACTAGAGTGTGGGCCAGTGAGAGTGAGCAGAAGGTGGCCTTCAAGAGAGGCCATGGGCAGCATCTGGAGCCAGCCCAGGACGGGGAGAAACTTGAGACCCAGCACCTGCCTGACTGGGATGGGCTCTCTTCTCCCCCCCCACCCCCCATCTCTGCCTCCACCTGCCTAGCTCCGCTCCCCTACAGGGGTGCCTCTGGGCTTGGGTGGATGCAGCCAGGGTTTCCCTGCCTTCCTAGAAGTCTTTTCCCCAATCAAGAGTCTGAAGTTTTTGAAAGACCAACAGGCTACAGCAATGCAAAGACCTTAAGGTAGAAGGGTGCTGTGAGAATGGGCCACCGCTGACAACCACCCCGATGCCCCCTCCCTGCAGGATGCTAGTGGACTGCGTGCCCCTGGTGGAGGTAGAGGACATGATGATCATGGGCAAGAAGCCCGACCCCAAGTGCGTCTTCACCTACGTGCAGTCGCTCTACAACCACCTTCGGCGCCACGAGCTGCGCCTGCGCGGCAAGAATGTGTAGCCTCCGCCCGCACGGCCTGCCGGCTGCAAGCTGCCACCCCGACCCTCTGGGCACAATCCTCTCGTGCGCCTGCCCACTGCTGCCCTGTCTGTCGCGACACCCTCCCCGGCACACGCAGCGTTTTGATAAATTATTGGTTTTCAATGACCCTGACTCCTTTCTGCGACTCGAGGGTTGGGGGGATTTGACTAAAAGGCAGCGCATTTGTCTCCAACTCCCAATAGCCAGTTAGGAATGCAAAGTCTCCTGGGGGGATTTAGGAGACTCCTATTCCGATATCTCACTCCACTCCTCTGCAGTAAGGAAGGAGTCGAGCCTCAGTTAGGCAGAAAGGATTTACTGGAGCTGGGGATGGAAGAAAGCAGGTTGGGAAAAACCTTCCCAACTCCATTCCTGCAGGCTCGGGGACGGGGAGTCGGCGCTCAGCAAGGGAGATATTCCCGGGATGCTGAGCGCTTCATTCTGTCTCCGGGACTCAGGCAGGGTGGTTCTAGTTCGCGCGTCTCCGGACTACAGGTCGGTGTGATCCGAAGTTCCCTCGGGGAACCTAGCTGGTGCCCACAGGTATTCGGGGGGCACTTGCGCGTCGGGCGCCGTCTTGCGGTAGAAGCCAAGCTCCCGCACCAGTGCGTTGATCTCCTCACGGGTCATTTCGCTGAGAGGGATACGCTGAAGTGGAGAGGGGCGGGGTCAGCGTGCCATCCCTGCCTCTAGCCCCGCTCCCCACCCGTCACCCTTGGCCTCACCTCCAGTTCTTCATAGCGGCGGCCCAGCAGCACAAGCTCTGGGTCGGCTCCAGGGAGGTGTTTCATCACTAGGTTGTGGCTGGAGATTGTGTTAAGGTGGGTAGTGCTGTGCTGATGTGAATAGTACTGCCTCGTTTGCTGGGCGCTTGCTCTGTACCCATGAGGAGCCCGAATTTTCATTTATACGTGAGAAAATTAGGGTTCAGAGAAGTAAAAGGCTCTCTTCTCTGTAGCAGTCATCCCTAGTCAATCCCTCTTCCCCATCCAATATGGAGACCACCTCAGAATCCTCTGGGATGTCACTTCCAATCAATTCCACTCATGAGTCAAAAACCATTTGCCATCCCTATCTGTGAAGTTCAGTGGAATGTCCCCTCCCCATTTCCTCTTCCTCAGAACAGGAGAAGGATACTAGAATGGAATGTCCTGAGTGACGAAAGCCTTCACCTGAGAAGGAACCAAAGCTTTAGAGAAAATGATCCCAACTCCCTTCCACCCCCAGATACAGGTGGGACCACTACATTGAAGCCCAGTTGAAGTCATACAGCAAGTCAGGTGCAGCCTCCTGACTACCAGCCCAAGGATCCTTCCCCTGCCCCAGGACTATGTTGCCACTGCCCAAGAGGCTCTGGAGGGACATATCTGGGGAAGCATTCTTCAAACTCACCTCCTTTAGGCGGTTCAGCTGTCATCCCCCACATGTCTGGAGTGAAACAAAATGGGACAGGTCAGGGGTCCTTCACACGTACCCCAGCCACACCCCCGAAGCCATTTCATCCTCAATCCTGAGTTGGGTTAGGTTGTGAGTTATCCCTGAACAGCAATTCCCAAGGTGTGTAGGAGACTGAAGTCCCTTATGGGCAGAAGGGGAGACTCTGTATAGGTGGGGAAATTCAGACCTAGAGACATCAGGGGAAAAGAGTAAGGCCAGAGACTTACAGGTTGCTTTCCCGCAACCTTGGGGCTCTTGCCTGAACATCCTAGTGACTGTTGACTCACTCCTAATGCCCAGGAGAAGTGATGACCTTGCTCCTCTTAGGCAGTAGAGACCTGGGGCTGGTCTTTGACCCCTGAAATCTCAAAGTGGCAGCAGACCAGAAGGAAACAACTCACAACTTCCCTGGGGCCTCCATTAGAGACACCTACCATCTGGTCCCTATCCCATTGCAGGTAGAGCTGGCCCTGCCTGCCACCTGCAGCTCAGCCCCACAAACCATCTGCTTGCTTCCCTGAAATGGCAGGATGGGAGGACACCTTGCTGAGTTTCCTGAAAGGAGGCCACCTCCCAGCAGGAGTCCAGACCCCAGGATCACCCATTCTAGGTCTCTCCTTCATCCCATTCCCTTCCATCAGACAGATTCTAAGACTCAGAGAGGGGCTGTGGATTAACAAAGTCACATAGCAAGCCAAGGACTCCAGAGGGGAATTTCCTGGCAGTGGGGGAAGATGGGAAGCTTCTGCCGAGTGAGCGTTTAACAACCACGTTACCAACTTGGTTCCCTTTCCAACTTGGCCCCCTTCTCTAGCTCCTGCATGAGGGGGGACACCCAGAAAGTGTTCTCTCCCCCCAGAAGAAGGAAGAGAGACTCCTTGGAGCCCCAAGCCCTAGAACTGGAGTGGGGGAGGAATTCCAGGAAAACACGGAGTGATGGGGGGATGGGAAGTTGGGCTCCAAGGCGCAGGCTTGGGAGAGTCATAGGCCAAGGCAAGAGATAGGAGGCCAACGTATCTGGGGACCTGCTGGTCCTCCCGGAGGTGGGAAAGGGTTCAGAGTTTCAGGCCGCAAGGTCGGGTGTCTCCAGGTTCCACGGTGGGTGCTGGGGCAACCTAAGGCTGTTAAGTGGGAAAGATGGTGGTTCTGGTGCCAGAAGGAAAGGGGAGCTATTCGGGGTAGGGATATTCCTGGGCCCGAGAAGGAGGTGGTCCCCCCTGGCTATGTGGCCACAGTTTCGGAGGGGCAGTGGTTCTTGCGCTGAAGGCCGGCGCACTCACCTCTACCCGAGCCCGGGCCAAGCCCTGCAGACGGTTCCAGTCTGGCCGGTAAGTAGTTGTGGCTGTAGCTGAAGCCACAAGCGCCGCAAGAAGCAGCAGCAACTGCAGCGGCGACGACAGCAGGAGGCTCATCGGGGCCGGCCGAAGAAGATGCGCAAACCGGAGGGGATCCTCCCGGTAGCTGCGCCACGTCTGGGCCCCGCAGGCGTGCCCCTCCCCTACTGGAGGTCCCGCCCCTCCATGGGCCCCGCCCTCAGCGCGAATTCTGCCCCCTACGTCTCTCACTGTAGCCTTCTGCTAGCCTGGGGAGAGGTCTCCGGCCCTCTCCGGCTCTGAGGCCTTCACTTTCCCAGCCCAGAGGGTGTCCGCGCTCTTTATGCGGATCTAGTGTGGACATTCCCGCAAGATGTGGCTGGACGGCGCCACCTGTCGCCGGCAGGGGGTGGAGGCGAGACGCTGACGGGCGCGGGAGTTTCTGGGCCAGACACTCCACATTTAATATAGGGAAGGCGGGGGGTGGGGGGGTGGGGGTCCTTGTTTGTGGCTTTTTATTTTTTGGACGAAATTCCAATCAAGGTTTCGGTTCTCTAGAGCACACATTGTGACAATGGAATATTAACTACCCTGTGGGGTTGGCAGGATATAGGGGCTAATACACGTAAAGCTCATTACAGTAGTACCTGATAACGTGTTAGCTTGCATTTTCAGTTCCTTCCTTACCTCTGACAGGTCGTGGGAGCTCCATTTTGCAGGTTTGAAAACAAACAGGCTCAGAGAGGTGAAATGACTTAAGTTGTGCTTCTGGGATTTGAACCCCAGATGTATCTGTGCTCACAGCAAAGATAACCATCTAAGGATCCCACTTCCCCTCTTTAAGAGTCTTCAGCAGACACAGCAGGTTGATCACTGTGCTCTTTTCCCAATGAATCTTCCCAAGACTGCATTATGACTTTCATGGCTCCTCGGTATTTTTGCATTCCTTGGGCCCTTTTCTCTATTTAAAATGTACATATTAAAAATTAGATTTTATGACTGCTTTCCTAAAAAGATGAATATGAATCAGGCTGAGATCATTATCATATTATTATTTTTTTTTTTTTTTTTTTTGAGACA